>NW_026878659.1:0-24578 GCF_032173495.1 Musca vetustissima | reverse complement strand
TGGTCGAATTTTTTTCTATAAAAAAAATTTGGTCGAATTTTTTTCTATAAAAAAATATTGGTCGAATTTTTTTCTATAAAAAAAATGTGGTCGAATTTTTTTCTATAAAAAAATTTTGGTCGATTTTTTTTATATAAAAAAAATTTGGTTTTTTTTTCAAATTTTTTTTCTATAAAAAAAATTTTTTTTTTTTTCAATTTTTTTCTATAAAAAAATTTTGGTCGAATTTTTTTCTATAAAAAAAAAATTGGTCGAATTTTTTCTATAAAAAAATTGGTCGAATTTTTTTCTATAAAAAAATTTGACCAAGGGTCTCAGAAATTTTTTTCTATAAAAAAATTTTTTTTCATCGAATTTTTTTTTTTTTATAAAAAAAAAATTGTGGTCGAATTTTTTTTCTATACAAAAAAAATTGTGGTCGAATTTTTTTTCTATACAAAAAAAAATTGCGGTCGAATTTTTTTTCTATAAAAAAAAAAAAAAATTGTGGTCGAATTTTTTTCTCTAAAAAAAAAATTGTGGTCGAATTTTTTTCTCTAAAAAAAAAAATTGTGGTCGAATTTTTTTTTCGAATTTTTTTTCTATAAAAAACATTGTGGTCGAATTTTTTTTTCTATAAAAAAAAATTGTGGTCGAATTTTTTTCTATAAAAAAAATTTTGGTCGAATTTTTTTTCTATAAAAAAAATTGTGGTCGAATTTTTTTCTATAAAAAAAAAATTGGGATTTTTTTCTATAAAAAAAAAATTGACCTACGGCCCTGACGACGATTTTTTTCTATAAAAAAAAATTGGACCCAACAAATTTTTTTCTATAAAAAAAATTGGACCCAAGGGTCCCAACGAATTTTTTTCTATAAAAAAAATTGGACCCAAGGGTCCCAACGAATTTTTTTCTATAAAAAAAATATTTGTAGAATTTTTATAAAAAAATATGTTGGTCGAATTTTTTTTCTATAAAAAAAAATTGTGGTCGAATTTTTTTTCTGTCCGTCCGATCTTGATGTTAAATTTGGACAAACCCTATTTTGAAGGACGAACCCTATTGGGAAAAAATCGGTTCAGATTTAGATATAGCTCCCATATATATATTTAACCGATTTAATGTAAACGGTCCCTATATATCTTTCGATTTGCACGAAATTTGGTACAGCCTAATCATTTAGGTCTAGAATGATGTCTGCCAAGTTTCATGAAAATCGGTCCAGATTTAGATATAGCTCCCATATATAGTTTCGTCCGATTTCATGTAAATGGTGCACCAAAGTCTCTATATATCCTTTGCACTAAATTAGGTATAACGTACTTAATTTGAGCCTAGAATGATGTCTGCCAAGTTTCGAGAAAATCGGTCCAGATTTAGATATAGCTCACATATATAGTTTCGTCCGATTTCATGTAAATGGTGCCCCAAAGTCCCTATATATCATTCGATTGGCACGAAATTTGGCATAACGTACTGAATTGATCCTAGAATGCTGTCTGCCATGTTTCAAGAAAATCGGTCCAGATTTAGATATAGCTCCCATATATAGTTTCGTCCGATTTCATGTAAATGGTGCCCCAGAGTCCCTATATATCTTTCGATTTGCACGAAATTTGGCATAACGTACTGAATTGGGCCTAGAATGATGTCTGCCAAGTTTCATGAAAATCGGTCCAGATGTAGATATAGCTCCCATATATAGTTTCGTCCGATTTCATGTAAATGGTGCACCATAGTCTCTATATATCCTTCGATTTGCACGAAATTTGGCATAACGTACTGAATTGATCCTAGAATGATGTCTGCCATGTTTCAAGAAAATCGGTCCAGATTTAGATATAGCTCCCATATATAGTTTCGTCCGATTTCATGTAAATGGTGCCCCAGAGTCCCTATATATCTTTCGATTTGCACGAAATTTGGTATAACGTACTGAATTGAGCCTAGAATGATATCTGCCAAGTTTCGAGAAAATCGGTCCAGATTTAGATATAGCTCCCATATATAGTTTCGTCCGATTTCATGTAAATGGTGCCCCAAAGTCCCTATATTTCATTCGATTTGCACGAAATTTGGCATAACGTACTGAATTGATCCTAGAATGATGTCTGCCATGTTTCAAGAAAATCGGTCCAGATTTAGATATAGCTCCCATATATAGTTTCGTCCGATTTCATGTAAATGGTGCCCCAAAGTCCCTATATATCTTTCGATTTGCACAAAATTTGACATAACGTACTGAATTGAGCCTAGAATGATGTCTGCCAAGTTTCGAGAAAATCGGTCCAGATTTAGATATAGCTCCCATGTATAGTTTCGCCCGATTTCATGTAAAGGGTGCACCAAAGTCCCCATATATATCCTTCGATTTGCACGAAGTTTGGCATAACGATAATGATTTAGATATAGCTCCCTTTTATTATAGATTGATTTTAAGTAATTGACGCGACAAGGAACCAATAGGGTGATAGGAACCAAACGTTCTGAAATTAGTATAACCTAACCTGTGACAAGTTTGTGTGAAATCGCTTAATATTTGGATAGAACTTCCATATATATTTTCGCCCGATTTCAAGTAAATTGGGCATCAAACTCCTCATGTTAGTCAGATTGACATCAAATTCTGCACAACGTACAAAATTGAGCCTAGAATTACGTAGTTGCGTTTTATAGAAGTACAGACATTCCCCAACGGATGACCTATTTATATTTGTTTGAAGTCGATTTACATACTTTTGTCCCATTGTAACATACGAATGACATGTTAATGGATAGATCTAGGTAGATTCACATTTAGAAAAATATCACATATTTTATTTCATCCCATTTCACGCTAATAGTCCTGTTTAATATACCCATAGTGGTGAAGGGTATCATATAGTCGGCCCCGTCCGACTTTACTACTTTCCTTACTGGTTTCCTATTGTATTCAATTAGAATTAAAATCAATTGAATATCGAATTGAATCGAATCTGGTGTAACGAAATTTTTGTCGTTGTATTTGTCCACTTGATTTTTATTAGCCTTGGTGCAGCTGTGTTTTAGCCTTTATTTAAGGGATCGTCTTATATTTTTTTCTAATCTCTTTTTGCTTGTTGTAGCCACTAAACTATGACCGAGCAACCAATTGAATTTTTATGTGATAGAAAAAGAAGAAGCATAAGAAAAAGGAACGAAAAAAGAGTAAATAGACCAATGCTTAGATAGGCCTTTGACACTTCTATTATTTTGTTCTTGTTGTTGTTGGGTGTTGGTTGTACTTGTTTCATTAAAACCATAAAATTTCTTAACAAATCTCCAATCTGCACACAGACACAAACTAACGCCACCAATGCCATCCTCTTTTGGGTTCAAATGTGGGAGGTTTGGTGAATGGTTTTTTCTCTCTCAACTAAAATATTAAAAAAACAAAAACAACAAAGACGAAGTTAAGTTCCATCGAGGCGAACTTCGTTTGCTCTACGTCATGATGGAAAAATAATATAACTTATTTTTATACCCTTCACCACACTGTGGTACAGGGTATTATGTCTTTGTGCATATGTTTGTAACAGGCAAAAATAATCGAGATAGACCCATGGTTCCTTTTGAGAATATGCATAGAATCACTTTCTAAGTCGATTTATGCATGTCCGTCCGTCCGTCTGTCTGTCTGTCTGTGCATGTTAAATTGTAAACAAAGTACAGGTCGCATTTATGATCCGAATTGGATGAAATTTAGCATAGGTCACTTATTTGGCCCAAGGACGAACCCTATTGAAATTGGGAAAAATCGGTTCAGATTTAGATATAGCTCCTATATATATATATTTTACCGATTTAATGTAAACGGTCCCTATATATCTCTCGATTTGCACGAAATTTGGTACAGCCTAATCATTTAGGTCTAGAATGATATGTGCCAAGTTTCGTGAAAATCGGTCCAGATTTAGATATAACTCCTATATATAGTTTCGTCCGATTTCATGTAAATGGTGCACCAAAGTCCCTATATATCTTTCGATTTGCACCAAATTTGGTATAACGTACTGAATTGAGCCTAGAATTATGTCTGCCAAGTTTCTAGAATATCGGTCCAGATTAAGATATAGCTCCCATATATAGTTTCGTCTGATTTCATGTAAATGGTGCACCAAAGTCCCCATATGTCTTTCGATTTGCACGAAATTTGACATATCGTACTGAATTAAGCCTAGAGTGATGTCTGCCAAGTTTCGAGAAAATCGGTCCAGATTTCTATATAGCTCCCATATATAGTTTCGTCCGATTTCATGTAAATGGTGCCCCAAAGTCCCTATATATCTTTCGATTTGCACTAAATCTGGCATATCGTATTCAATTAAGCCTAGAGTGATGTCTGCCAAATTTCGAGAAAATCGGTCCAGATTTAGATATAGCTCCCATATATAGTTTCGTCCGATTTCATCTAAATGGTGCCCCAAAGCCCCCATATGTCTTTCGATTTGCACGAAATTTGACATATCGCACTGAATTAAGCCTAGACTGATGTCTGCCAAGTTTCGAGAAAATCGGTCCAGATTTAGATATAGCTCCCATATATAGTTTCGTCCGATTTCATGTAAATGTTGCCCCAAAGTCCCTATATATATTTCGATTTGCGCGAAATTTTGCATAACGTACTGAATTGAGCCTAGAATGATGTCTGCCAAGTTTCGTGAAAATCGGTCCTGATTTAGATATAGCTCCCATATATAGTTTCGTCCGATTTCATATAAATAGTGCACCAAAGTCCCTATATATCCGTCGATTTGCACGAAATTTGGCATAACGTACTGAATTGAGCCTAGAGTGATATCTGCCTTGTTTCGTGAAATGGGTTCAGATTGACGCACCAAGGAACCAATATGCTGGTAGGAACAAAACGTTCTGAAATTAGTATAACCTAACCTGTGACAAGTTTGTTTGAAATCGCTTAATATTTGGATAGACCTTCCATATATATTTTTTTGCCCGATTTCAAGTAAATTGGGCATCAAATTCCTCATGTTAGTCAGATCGACATCAAATTTTGCACAACTTACAAACTTGAGCATAGAATTACGTAGTTGGGTTTTGTAGAAGTACAGACATAGCCCAACGGATGACCTATTTTTATTTGTTTGAAGTCGATTTACATACTTTATGGATAGATCTAGGTAGATTCACATGTAGATAAATATCACATATTTCATCCAATTTCATGTTAATAGTCCTGTTTACTATACCCATAGTGGTGAAGGGTATCATATAGTCGGCCCCGTCCGACTTTACTACTTTCCTTACTGGTTTTTTCTATTAAAAAATTGTGGTAGAATTTTTTTTCCAAAAAGAAATTTGATCGATTTTTTGCAAAAAGAAATTTGGTCGATTTTTTTCAAAAAAAAATTTTTTTTTAAAGAGAAATTTACCACACTTTGGTACCGGGTATGTTTGTAACAGGCAAAAGGAAACGAGATAGACCCATAGTTCCTTTTGAGAATATGCATAGAATCACTTTGTGAGTCGATTTTATGTAAATGGTGCAACAATGTCCCTATATATTTATCGATTTGCACGAAATTTCGTACTGAGCCTAGAATGATGTCTGCTAAGTTTCGTGAAAATCGGTCCAGATTTAGATATAGCTCCCATATATATTTTCGTCCGATTTTAGGTTAATTGTGCACCAAAGTCCCTATATATCCTTCGATTTACACGAAATTTGGCACGACGTACTGAATTAAGTCTAGAACGATCTGTGTCAAATTTCGTAAAAATCGGTTCAGATTTAGATATAGCTCTCATATATATTTTCGTCCGATTTTAGGTTCATGGTACACCAAAGTCCCTATATATCTTTCGATTTGCACAAAATTTGGCATAGCGTACTGAATTATGTCTAGAAAGATTTGTGTTAAATTTCCTTAAAATCGGTCCAGATTTAGATATAGTTCCCATATATATTTTCGTCCGATTTTAGGTAAATAGAGTAGCAAAGTCCCTATATATCTTTCGATTTGCACGAAATTTGGCATAGCGTACTTAACTGAGCCTAGAATTATGTTTTCTTAGTTTCGTGAAAATCGGTTCAGATTTAGATATAGCTTCCATATATATTTTCGTCCGATTTAAGGTAAATGGTGCATAAAGTCCCTATATATCTATCGATTTGCACAAAATTTGGCATAGCGTACTGAATTGAGTCTAGAATGATGTCTGCTAAGCTTCGTAAAAATCGGTTCAGATTTAGGTATATTATATCATGTCAATGTTCCTTCGAAGAAGCGGAGTCTGTTAGGAGACATATGTTGGTTGAATTTGCTCAAATAAAAAAATGTAGAACAAACAATTCCATGGATGTTGTTATCGAATCTAGAGTGCGCCCACACATAAGTGTACGTATTTGTATGAGTGTGTCTATGTTTGTTTTACTAAGATTTTTGCTAGGCTTGGTTTACTATTTTTATCAATTACAAATAGTACACAGTGGTTTGTTTTTTATTTAATTATCATTTATTATTTTTATTATATATATATTTATATATATATATATATATATATTTTTTTTTTTTGTTTTTTTTGTTTGTAAAAATATAAGGCCTTAGTCCAAAGACCCATAAATTTGTTCTATGTAAAAATAAAGGACCTAATATTATTGCGACCCTCTTTTTTGCATACAAAATATCTCAGACTACAGACCGAACCACTTTTTGGCATCCAAAATATCTCGGACTACTACTGAACCACTGTTTGCTTTGTAATTTCCGGTATTAAATTTTGATATCAAAAATAATAATTTTTCAATACCACATAATTTAAAAAAATCACTACTTCTCTTTAGTCCACATTTGATTACCAAAGTGACATGTTGTACTTCATACTGGTGCTAGGTTTTTTTGCGGCAACTGCAGGAGGTATTACCACACCTCCAACGGTAGGTCAAATACTTTTTTTGAGAGAAATTACACAAAAAGTAAATTGAACACATATTTTCTTCTAGGTCGGAACAGAGGATACAATCAGTATTAATCCTGAATACGAAACCATGCAGCAACGTAATGAACTATTAAAACGCCATCTCGATTTGATGAATTTTACCTTCAATATAAATCATCTGAAATTTGAGAAAAAAATGCAAAAACTTTTTACCGAATTGGAGATGTCGAATGAAATTACTGCACTAAATGAAAATGAGCCGCAACAATCGATGTCGAAAAATACAATATCAGATGCAGAAAAAATCTATTTTACGGATATAAGGGCAGAAGGTGAGTGGTAAAAAATAGTTTTATAAAATCCATCCATTTAAATTGTAATATCAATCAGGCGCCCATATGGGAGCTGTATCTAAATCGGAACCGATTTTCACAAAACATAGCACACATCATTAATTCAGTACGTTATGCAGAAATTCGTGCAAATTGGAAGATATATAGGGGCTTTAGTATACCATTTACAGAAAATCGGAAGCAAATATATATGGGAGCTATATATAAATCTGAACCGATTTTCAGGAAACTTAACACACATCATTTCAGACCCAATTCAGTACCCTATGCCAAATTTCGTGCCAATCCAAAGATGGTTAGGGACTTTGCTGCCCCATTAACTTTAAATCGGACGAAAATATATATGGGAGCTATATATAAATCTGAACCGATTTTCACGAAACTTAGTACACATCATTCTCGACTTAATTCAGTACCCTATGCCAAGTTTCGTGCAAATCGAAAGATATTTAGGGACTTTGCTGCCCCATTAACTTTAAATCGGACGAAAATATATATGGGAGCTATATATAAATCTGAACCGATTTTCTCGAAATTTTACGCACGTCATTCTAGACATTATTCATTGCGCTGTGCCAAATTTCGTGCAAATCGAAAGTTATATAGGGACTTTGGTGCACCATTTACCTTAAATCGGACGAAGATATATATGGGAGCTATATCTAAATCTCAACCGATTTTCATGAAACTTAGTACACATAATTCTCGACTTAATACAGTACCCAATGCCAAATTTCGTGCGAATCGAAAGATATATAGGGACCTTTGTGCCCAATTAACATGGAATCGGACGAAAATATATAGGAGCTATATCTAAATCTAAACCAATTTTTCCGAAACTTACCACACATTCTAAACTCACTTCAGTACGCTATGCCAAAATTCGTGCACATCGAAGGATATTTAGGGACTTTAGTGCACCATTTACCTTAAATCGGACGAAAATATATGTGGGAACTATATCTAAATCTGAACCGATTTTCAAGAAGCTAGACACAAATCATTCTAGACCTAATTCAGTACACTATGCCAAATTTCGTGCAATTCGAAAGAACTTTGGTACTCCATTTACATTATATCGGACGAATATATATATGGGAGCTATATATAAAACTGAACCGATTTTCACAAAACTTAACACACATCATTTTAGACCTTATTCCGTTCGCTGTGCCAAATTTCGTGCAAATCGAAAGATATATAGGGACTTTGGTGCCCCATTAACTTTAAATCGGACGAATCTATATATGGGAGCTATATATAAAACTGAACCGATTTTACCGAAACTTAGCACACATCATTTCAGACCTTATTCCGTACGCTGTGACAAATTTCGTGCAAATCTAAAGATATTTAGTGACTTCGGTGCACCATTTACCTTAAATCGGCCGAAAATATATATGGTAGCTTTATCTAAATCGGAACCGATTTTCACAAAATTTAACACACATCGTGCTAGACTTAATTCCGTACGTTATGCCAAATTTTGTGCGCATCAAAGGTTATATAGAGATTTTGGTGCTCTATTTACCAAAAATCGGACGAAAATATATATGGGAGCTACATCACAATCCGAAACGATTTTTTTCCAATTTCAATAGGGTTCGTTCTTGGGCCGAATAAGTGACCTGTGCCAAATTTCATCCAATTCAGATTATAAATGCGACCTGTACTTTGTTTACAATTTAACATGGACAGACAGACGGACGGACGGACTTGCATAAATCGACTCAGAAAGTGATTCTATGCATATTCTCAAAAGGAACCATGTGTCTGTCTCGTTTCCTTTTGCCTATTATAAACATAAGCACAAAGATATAATACCCTGTACCACAGTGTGGTAAAGGGTATAAAAATGCATGCCTTATATAGTGCCCCTAAAATTTCTTTTTAAAAAATCCTCACCTTACACAGTGCCTCTAAAAATAGTTGTTATAATTTTTAAAATACCCCCGCCTTATATAGTGCCATTATTTTTTTTTTAATCCTCGCTTTATATAAAGCATTAAAAATTATTATTATTTTAACATTTTGAGTTTTTATTGTTGGTTGTTTTTTTCAGAAGAACCCAAGGTATGCAAATCGAGTAATGGCACTCAGCTTGTATGGTAAGTACGTAGCCAAAATGTAATCAACTTAATATCTCTCGTTCTCTCTCTCTCTCCCCTCTCTTACATTCATTCATTTTCAGCACAAAATTATCGCTTGCTGAGAGTTGTACCGATTCAAATGAACTCAATTGTCGTGATGGGCTGTGTCGCATAAAAAACCACATCTATGGTCCCAAGTCTTTCTGGGTTCCCTGTGATGGCGATTGGACAATTGTCCAGCGGCGCATCAATGGGTCCGTCGACTTCCAGAGAAAGTGGTTGGACTACAAGACGGGCTTTGGAAATTTGCATGGAGAATTTTGGCTCGGCTTAGATAAAATCCATTCCCTAACGGCTCTTTACGGAGGCGTTGAACTTAAAATTGAAATGCAGGATTTTGACAACGTCTGGAGATATGTCCACTATAAATCGATTTCTGTTGGCAATGAAACAACAAAATATAAATTAAGTGTGGGCGATTATAGTCAATCGGCTGCTGGGAACTCGCTCAGTATCCATAATGGACAATATTTTTCAACAATCGACCAAGACAATGATAAGGATTCTAGTAAGAATTGTGCTTCTACATTAATGGGGGCTTGGTGGCACTATACCTACAATATGGGGTATGTCGAAAGGGTAAACAATTAAAAATGATGGAATTTTTTTTTTTTTAATTTTTTGTTGTTTTTGTTTTTTCTATTTATGTCCACAGCAACTGCATTAGCAATTTGAATGGTTTCTATTACAAAGATGGTGTCATTCCAGGAGACAAGCCTGGCAGTGGAATTGTGTGGTCAACATTTCGTGGAAAATTCAATTCATTGAAATTTGTTCAAATGAAAATTAAACCGAAAAGCGAAAATAAATAAAAAAGAAATATTGTTTTTCCAAGTGAAAATCATTTCCAGATTTGCAAAAAAAAAAATATATATATATATATATATATATATATATACCAAAATAAAGTTTTCATTAAAAAATGCCAGTTGAATTATTTTTTTTCTGCATTAAATGTTAGCTGAATAGCTGAAACAAGTGGCTGAATTGAGTATTTCTTAGGGGCAAAAAAAATCCCCTTAGCTGAAATAGGATTCACAAACCGAACGACAAGAAAACACTACCGCAACATATTATACTGCAGTAGGAGCTCCTAACAGCAACAAATAAAATAAGAAAACGAACGCCCGAACGAACGAATGAGACGCAATTCTTAGTCGCTGGCATCCTTACAAAATACAATAACAAAGAATAAAACTGGATGTAATGGCGCGAATTATTGCATTAAATGTCTAACACTTGAATTCGAAATCCAAAAAAAAAACCAAATGGTCCACGAGCTACACCAGCGTTGTTTGCTCAGTCGGAACAATATCCGGATAACATGGACACAAAGAAGAAGATGAACAGAACTGTAATGGCTGTAACATAGAAGGACAGCAGCAGCAACAACAACAATAGCCAAGAAAACTACAACAATATTCACTTCCTTTGCATGGGAATGGGGAAACTACAAAATAAAATGGATAGCGAGGGCTATGGAAAAAATATTTAAAGCATGGATTTTTCTAAAAAAAATATTTTCTAGGCATGGAATAAGTTTACAAGGCGTAGACAAATATTTTTATACCCTTCACCACACTGTGGTGCCGGGTATTATGTCTTTGTGCATATGTTTGTAACAGGCAAAAGGAATCGAGATAGACACATGGTTCCTTTTGAGAATATGCATAGAATCACTTTCTAAGTCGATTTATGCATGTCCGTTCGCCTGTCCGTTTGTTGATGTTAAATTTTAAACAAAGTACAGGTCACATTTATGATCCGAATTGGATGAAATTTGCCATAGGTCACTTATTTGGCCAAATGACGAACCCTATTGAAATTGAGAAATATCGTCTCAGATTTAGATATTACTTACTTAGCTGGTTTGTTACAGAACGGTTGTTCCATAAGCCGAGCTTAAAAAAGATTTCCAAGCGCGTCGGTCTTGTGCGCAAGTCCACCAATTTGGAAGACCACGTTCCCATATGTTGTTTTCTACTTGGTCTTTTCATCTAATTCGTGGCCTTCCCCTTCTACGGGAACCATCAGTAGGCTCATTTTTATATGCCTTTTGAACTGGGCCATTTTCATTCATCCGCACCACATGGCCTAGCCACCGTAGTCGCTGCAGCTCAATACGACTGACTATGTCGATGTACGCGTATAAATTGTAACGATCGTGGTTCATTCGACGCCGATATTCACCGTCGACGCAGATCGACCCGTAGATCATTCGGAGAATTTTTCTCTCAAACACCCCAAGAGGTGCCTCATCTGCTTGCGCAAATACCCATGCTTCTGATCCATATAATAGCACGGGTAGTATCAGCGTCTTGTAAAGTGTGAGTTTGGTCTACGCAGATCGGCCCGTAGATCTTTCGGAGAATTTTTCTCTCAAACACCCCAAGCGCTGCCTCATCTGCTTGCGCAAGTACCCATGCTTCAGATCCATATACCAGCACGGGTAGTATCAGCGTCTTGTAAAGTGTGAGTTTGGTCTGGCGGAAGGTGGCGTTGTTTCTAAACTGCTTACTTATACCATACTAGCATCTGTTGGCCATCACAATCCTTCTGCGAACTTCAAACCCGATGTCATTCGTTTTATTTATGGCGGTACCAAGGTATATAAAGTCATTAACTACCTCGATGCTGTAGTTCTCAAGTTCCACAGTTGGTCCGAGTCAACTGGACGTTTTGCGCGTTGATACCATCAACTTGGTCTTCTCGCCGTTTATTGCCAGACCCACTTTGACAGACACCTTTTCAATTTGTTCAAAGGTGGATGTTACCGCTCGCAATGTTCGACCCATTATATCGATGTCATCGGTGTAGGCGGGTAACATGTGTTGTTTGGTGTACAGAGTGCTACTTTTGTTCACCTTTGCGTCTTGTATGACATTTTCCAGCAGGATGTTAAAAAGATCATACGACAAACTGTCACCTTGTCTGAATCCTCGTTCGGTTTTGAAGGCCTCCGATAGGTCCTTTCCTACTTTAACTGCTAACCTTGTGCCACTTAAAGTTATCCTGCATAGCCGTATTAATTTTACAGGAATGCCGAACGTAGACATGGCTTTAAACACCTCTGAACGGATAGGGCTATCGAATGCGGCTTTATAGTCCACAAATAGGTGGTATGTGTCGATGTGTTTTTCGTGGGTCTTTTCCAAAATTTGGCGCAGAGTGAAATTGTAGTCAATGGTGGATTTGCCAGGTCTGAAGCCGCATTGGTAGGGTCCAATAATGTCATTGACCATTGCTTCAATCTTTCACACAGCACACTGGATAACACATTATATGCGATGGGAACAGGCTAATTCCTCTATATTTGGCACATATCGTCTTGTCTCCTTTTTTGTGTGCGGGACACAGGATGCTGAGGTTCCAATAATTGGGCATGCATCCCTCTAACCAAATTGTACTAATCAGCTGGTGCATGCTCCTGACCAGCATATGACCACCAGTCTTGAATAGTTCGGCTTGTAAACCATCGGCACCTGCTGCTTTATTATTCTTCAGCCGATTGATTGCTATTCTGACTTCATCTTGGCTAGGAGGTATACACTCTATACCGTCATCTATTATTGGTTCTTGGATATCCTCTTCACCGCTAGCATTTGATACCAGAAGCTTTTCAAAATGCTCCTTCCAGATCCTCAGCACGCTGTCTGTATCTGTCACCAGGTTTCCTTCTTCATCTCTACAGGAGGATGTGCCAGCAGCAAAGCCTTCGGTTTGGTGTTTTACCCGCTGGTAGAATGTTCGGACTTCATTCTGACTCCTGTACATCTCGATTTACTTACGCCCACGTTTTTCTTGTTCTTCCTTCTTTTTTTCTGAAAATACGTTTCTCCTCTCTCCTTTTCTCCCGATAATTTTCCATCACATTACGTGTTGCTACTGTCTGCAGGGTTGCCCTATACGCTGCGTTTTTCACATCAGTAGCATTACAACACTCCTGATCGTACCATGGGTTTCTTGGTGGTGGTTTTTGCCCAAGTGTTGCTTTTGCTGCAGTTTGTAGGGAGTGAGCAATTCTTTGCCATTGTGCTTCTATACTATTATCGGGACAAGAAGTGCTTTCGTCAAGCAGGTGGGTAAGTTGAGCGGAGTAGGCCTCGGCTACCTGTTGTGTTTGCAGCTTTTCGACATAGAGTTTCCGTCTTGTGTTAGATATCACCTGTGCTGCAAAATTAAGACGAGTGCGAACCCTGGCTGCTACAAGGTAGTGTTCCGAATTGATATTCGCTCCTCGGATCGATCGAACGTCTAATACACTGGATGAATGTCTTCCGTCTATTACAACATGATCGATTTGATTTCGCGTTGTTCGATCGGGAGAAATCCAGGTGGATTTGTGTATATCGAGATGCTTGAATCTGATGCTGCTAACTACCATGTGCTTTTTTTTGCCGCGAAGTCAATCAACCTCATGCCGTTGTCGGATGTTTCTTCATGGAGGCTGAATTTTCCGACGGTGGGGCCAAAGACATTTTCCCTTCCGATTTTTGCATTAAAATCTCCTAGCAGAATTTTTATGTCATGGCCTGGGCAGCGATCATATGCTTTTTCTAGGCGCTCATAAACAAAGCCTTTGGTCTGCTCATCTTTGTCTTCGGTCGGAGCATGGGCGCAAATAAGACTGATGTAGAAGAACTTTGCTTTTATGCGGATTATAGCAATTCGCTGAATTGAATCTGGAGACGATGTTTTTTATTCTCCTGTTGACCATAAATCCGCAGCCAAATTCATGTCTCGCTTCATGACAGCTATAATACAGTGTGTAATCGTCTGATTTACTTACGCCTGTCCCTTTCCATTGCATTTCCTGTAAGGCAATAATATCGGCTTTGTACTTCTTGAGTACATCCCCCAAAGCGAAAACTGCACCTGTTCTGTACAAGGTGCGCACATTCCATGTACAGATTCGCAGATCGTGGTCCTTTGTATGGGTTTGGTTTTCGTTTTCTTCGCTTTTTCATAGTAGAAGGGAGTTTCCGAGTGTGGGCAACAAACCCGACGCCTCAACCCATTTTTATACCATCCACCATAGTATGGAGGGTAAATTAATTTTGTCATTCCGTTTGTAACTTACCGAAATATTCATTTCCGATCCTATAAAGTATATATATTCTTGATCAGGGTAAAATTCTAAGACGATCTAGCCATGTGCGTCCGTCTGTTGTAATCACTCTATCTTCTGAAGGAATTGAGGTAGGGTGCTGAAATTTTGCATAGGGTTGTCTTTTGTCTGCAGGCAGGTCAAGTTCGAAGATGGGATATATCGGTCCACGTTTAGGCATAGCTCCCATATAAGGGTACCCCCCAATTTTCGGTATTTTGGGGTTCTTGAGCGTGTTTTTCAACCGAATTCGCTGAAATTTGGTACATTGGGTTCTTATTGGATACTAAATGTATCTACAAAAAATTATAAGTATAGGTCCATATTTTCTGGTAGCCCCCATATAACGGTACCTTCTAATTTTCAGTATTTTTGGGGGTTTTGGTCCTGCATAACCGTATTATTTTTGCAGGAATGCCGAACGCACACATGGCTTTAAACACCTCTGAACGGATAGGGCTATTTAGATATAGCTCCCATATATATTTTCGCCCAATTTTAGGCAAATGGTGAACCAAAGTCCGTACATAACTTTAGATTTGCACGAAATTTGGAATAACGTACTAAATTGAGACTAGAGTGATGTCTGCCAATTTTCGTGAAAATCGGTTCAGATTTAGATTAGCTCCCGTATATATTTTCGTTCGATTTAAAGTTAATGATGCACCAAAGTCCCTAAATATCATTCGATTTGCACGAAATTTGGCACAGCGTACTGAATTGGGTCTAAACTGATGTGTGCTAAGTTTCATGAAAATCGGTTCAGATTTAGATACAGCTCCCATTTATATTTTCATCCGATTTAAGGTAAATGGTGCACCAAAGTCCCTAAATATATTTCGATTTGCACGAAATTTGGCTCAGACTACTAAATTAAGCCTAGAATGAAATACGCTAAATTTCGTGAAAATCGGTTCAGATTTGGATATAGCTCCCATATATATTTTCGTCCGATTTAAGGTTAATTGTGTACCAAAGTCCCTAAATATCTTTCGATTTGCACGAAATTTGGCACAACGTACTAAATTGAGCCTAGAGTGATGTCTGGCAAGTTTCGTGAAAATCTGTTCTGATTTAGATATAGCTCCCGTATATATTTTCGTCCGATTTAAGGTAAATGGTGAACCAAATTCCCTAAATATCATTCGATTTGCACGAAATTTGGCAAAGCCTAATAAATTAAGCCTAGAGTGATGTGCGCTAAGTTTCGTGAAAATCAGTTCAGATTTAGATATAGCTCCCATCTATATTTTCGTCCGATTTAAGTTAAATGGTGCACCAAAATCCCTAAATATTTTTCGAATTGCCGTAAATTTGGCGCAGTGTACAGAACTGGGTCTAAAATGATAAATGCTAAGTTTCGTCAAGATCGGTTCAGATTTAGATATAGCTCCCATATAGATTTCCGTCCGATTTCACATAGATGGTGCACCAAACTCCTAATGTTTGTCCGATTGACACGAAA
The DNA here is from genome assembly GCF_032173495.1 of Musca vetustissima. NCBI lineage: Eukaryota > Metazoa > Arthropoda > Insecta > Diptera > Muscidae > Musca > Musca vetustissima. Next base: position 8,604 of record NW_026878659.1, on the reverse strand, counting down.
TTTGGCACAACGTACCAAATTGAGACTTGAATTACGTTATTATGTTTTGTTGAAATTTATGCAGATCAATTTTGCTATAATTCGTTTTCCATAAATTTGTTCATGGTACGCAGACGACTCTAAATCTGCCCGAATGAAATTAAATTTTGTCATAGGTTGCACAAAGACATGAGTATGTTCCTTAGAGGGAACATTGACATACAATTGTAAGGATACATATGTACAATATGCCCAAAATGGTAAAGGGTATCATATAGTCGGTCAAGTCCGACTTTACTACTTTCCTTACTGGTCTAATGGTGGATTTGTTTAAAAATAGTTTTTAGGGCATGGATCTATTTAAAAAAATTTAAGCCGCGTGGAAAATATTTTCAAGGCATGGATTTATTTAAAAATAAAAATTTTCAAACTTCCTTTCGAACCCCTCCCATGACTGACCTAACATAAATGATGCCCTGCCTTGTTTTAGAGTGGATGTCCTTAAGCGCCTGTATATATCCTTTATATTTATATACATACACAAGTATGTTTCACTTTATTTCGTTTTGTATTGGTCTCAACGTTTTCGACATATTTATGGTACAAGTTTAGTCATTTCATGTAAACATACCGACCGACCAACCAATCGTCCGACCAAGTATCAATAGCCCAGCTAAACCATTTGCTCCATCACTGATATTCTGATATCTTGTCGCTGCTGCTCTTGTTGTTGTTTCCTGCACTTGTTGTGGGTGTCCATTGGAGGACACACTCCACTTCTCGGCAGTGCCATTTGATGTTCTTCGCATTTTGTTGTGTGTGTTTGTGTGTGTGTCTGTGCTTTTTTTTGTCTACTGGGTTATTTTAATCTTGTGTCTTTCAATTTGAAATTGGCATTTAAAATTAACTTTTCTGTCATTTGGCCGGAAGCTGTTTCAAATGAAATTGTTTTCTTGCTCTCTGGCTGTTTCTAATAGTTCTTGCATTGCATCTTTGGCCTTCCCAATGGCTAGTGGACCCCACCCCCTCTCTATCTCCCCGGAGAATCCATAGCTGTGTCGACATTGAGGTTTTGAGGTTAATACTCCAAAAAAGTGTTAATTAAATTCTTGCCATGCCATTGTAAGTAATTGTTGTATTAAGTTTCATTTCATTCTCTTGTAGTTTTGCTTTCGATTCGATGGCTAGTAGATTTTTTATTGTCCCGAGAAGTAAATTATCAACGTCCCGAGAAGTAAATTATCATTAATAAGATTTTCGCCATAAGATTGGTTGATTGTTGAATTTATTATGACTTGAGGAGATTAATCGCAGGTATTAATAAGAAATTTATATTTTTATTTAAAAATGGCGCCTTAAGGTATGCTTTAAAAACAAAACTATTTTTCACGCTTTGAAAAAATATTTTTAAATAAATCCACACACATTAAAAATATTTCCACACCTTGAAAAAAAATTTTCCACGCCTTGAAAAAATATTTTCTACGCCTTGAAAAAATATTTTCCACGCCTTGAAAAAAACATTAAAAACAAAATCCAGTTTTTTAAAAATCTACTTGAAAAATCTCTCTCCCTATAGCAATTTAAAAACCATTAGAGAACTTAATCAAAGATATAACAACGACATCTGGCACATACATATATATGTAACTAGTAAATAATATTTAAGTATTGTTGTAGTTGTTGTTTTTTTTTAGTAATAACAAAATACTTTGTGTTCCTAAGTAGTTGGCTTTTTTCCCCTGATACATATTTAGGATTCCAAGATCCGAAATGCCAAGCGAAAGGGTATGTCGTTGTGTAATTGAGGTATATAGCAGGTGTGGTTTTAATATATTTTTTCATGCATTGAAAAGGACGTAATTACTTTCAACCAGTAGGGAAAGTAGTAAAGTCGGACTGGGCCGACTATAAGATACCCTTCACCACTTCGAGTATTATGTACATATGTGGCCTAACAGACAGCGCCTTTTCGAAAGAACATTGCCATAAAATTAAACGAACCTAAATATCCGATTTTATGTAAATGGTACACTAAAGACCCATAGCTAGGCCGATTGACACACCGTACTGAAATTTAAAAAAAAAAATAATCTCTAGCAAGTTTCCTTGAAATCGGTTCAGATTGGTTACTTATAGATAGGTGATCTTCATCTATAAGTAAACCAATCTGAACCGATTTCAAGGAAATTTGACAGAGATTAATTTATATAAATTTCCGTAGGGTGTCTTTGGTACACCGCTTACCTTAAATCGGACGAAGATACATATGACGTGCATCATTCTTGACTTAATTAAGAACGCTTTGCCACATTTCGTGCAAATCGAAAGATATATAGGGGCTTTGGTGCATCATTTACATTAAATCGGACGAAAACATATATGGGAGCTATATCTAAATCTGAACCGATTGTAAGGAAACTTAACACACATAATTCTAGACCTCATTCATTACACTATACCAAATTTCGTGCAAATCGAAAATTGTATAGGGACCTTGGTACACCATTCACCTTAAATCGGACGAAAATATATATTGGAGCTATATCTAAATCTGAAGCGATTTTCAGGAAACTTATTTCACATCGTTTTAGACCTTATTCACTACGCCGTGCCAAATTTCGTGCACATCGAAAGACATAAAGGGACTTTTGTACACCATTTACTTTAAATCGGACGAAAATATATATGGGAGCTATATCTAAATCTGAACCGATTTTCAGGAAATTTAACACACATCTTTCTAGGCTTTCTACAGTACGCTATGCCGAATTTCGTGCAAATCGAATGATATATAGGGATTTTGGTGCACCACTTACCTTAAATCGGACGAAGATATATATGGGAGATATATCTAAATCTGAACCGATTTTCAGGAAACTTAACACACGTCATTCTAGACCTAGTTCCATACGCCTTGCCAAATTTCGTGCAAATCGGAAGATGTATAGGGACTTTTGTACACCATTTACTTGAAATCGGACGAAAATATGTATGGGAGCAAAATCTAAATCTTAACCGATTTTCAGGAAACTTAGCACACATCATTCTGGACCTATTTCCATACCCATGCCAATTTTCGTCCAAATCGAAGGATATATAGGGACTTGAGTGCACTATTTACCTAAAATCGGACGAAAATATATATGAGAGCTATATCTGAACCGATTTTCAGGAAACTTAACGTGCACCATTCTAGACTTCATTCAGTACACTGTGCCAAATTTCGTGCAAATCGAAAGATATTTAGGGACTTTGGTGCACCACTTACCTTAAATTGGATGAAAATATAAATGGGAGCTATATCTATATCTGAACCGATTTCCAGGAAACTTAACATACATCATTCTAGACCCAATTTATTAAGCTATTCCAAATTTCCTGCAAATCAAAAGATATATACGGACTTTGGTACACCGCTTACATTAAATCGGAAGAAGATATATATGGGAGCTATATCTAAATCCGAACCGATTCTCACGAAACTTAACGTGCATCATTCTAGACTTAATTTAGTACGCTATACCAAATTTCGTGCAAATCGAAAGGTATATACGTACTTTGGTGCACCACTTAACTTAAATCGGACAAAGATATATATGGGAGCTATATCTAAATCCGAATCGATTTTCACGAAACTTAACGTGTGTCATTCTAGACTTAATTCAGTACGCTATGCCAAATTTCGTGCTAATCGAAAGGTATATCCGTACTTTGGTGCACCACTTAACTTAAATCGGACAAAGATATATATGGGAGCTTTATCTCAATCTGAACAGATTTTCATGAATCTTAGCACACATCGTTCTGGGATCAATTCAGTACGGTATGCCAAATTTCGTGCAAATCGAAAGGTATATAGGGACTTTGGTACACCGCTTACCTTAAATCGGACGAAAATATATATTGGAGCTATATCCAAATTTGAACCGATTTTCAGGAAATTTTCAGGCTGTGCCAAACTTCGTGCAAATCGAAGGATATATAGCGACTTTGGTAAGCCATTCACCTTAAATCGTACGAAAATATATATGGGAGCTGTATCTAAATCTGAACCGATTTTTCCCAATTTCAATAGGGTTCGTCCTTGGGCCAAATAAGTGACCAATGCCAAATTTCATCCAATTCGGATCATAAATGCGACCTGTACTTTCTTTACAATTTAACATGGACAGACAGACAGAAAGACAAACGTACGGACAGGCGGACATGCATAAATCGACTTAGAAAGTGATTCTATGAATATTCTCAAAAGGAACCATGTGTCTATTCCGTTTCCTTTTGCCTGTTACAAACATATGCACAAAGACATAATACCATGTACCACAGTGTAGTGAAGAGTGTAAAAATATATTCGGTGTACAAAATGCACGTGGATTAAACAAAAAACTTTTTTTGGGTCTCAAAGGGATGGAATTAATAATATTCCAATATTTTTCTATACCCACCACGAGCGTGGATTTCTTAAAGGATAATTTTTAAGGACCCAAGACGTAGATTTTTTTAAATATTTTTAAGGACCCACAGAAGGCTTGGATTTAAAAAAATATATTTTTTCAAGGGCCCACACAAGGCGTGGGCCCATACAATGTGAGGATTTTTTAGAAATATTTTGTCAAGACATGGATTTTTTAAAGAATATTTTTTCAAGGCATTGATTTTTAAAGATTTTTTTTACAGCATGGATCTTTTTTAAATATTTTTTCACGGCATGGATTTTTTAAAAAAATTTTTCAAGGCATCGATTTTTTAAAGAATATTTTTTCAAGGCATGTATTTTTTAAGGATATTTTTCATGGATTAACATAGGGTTGACATTTTTTTATAATGTTCTTATTCACAATTTTATTTTCACAAATCTACCTCACTAACTCAATTTTGTCAGTTCCTTTATCTTGCGGTCTATCCACGGCCTTAGAGCGGCCACATTGACATAAACACCTGGATATCCGGGTTGGGCACAACCCACACCGAACGATACAATACCATATTGTATGGGTCGTATGATGGCCAGCTCTGGCCTGCTACTGGCCGTTTTTTCATTAACATAGCTCACTAATGGCCCGCCTGAATCACCTTGACAACTATCTTTGCCACCCTCGGGTAGACCAGCACAAAACATTTCTGGTGTTATGTTGGCAATATAAAGATAATTTTCTTCGCACACCCTTTGATCCATGAGGCGGACGGCAACATGCTGCAGCAGTGGTGCAATCAAACCCGTTTCACTTGTCAAACCCCAACCGCTTACAAAGAGATCAACATTCTTGGGTACTGTACTACCCAGCTGAGGTAGGTCGATGGCCCTGATGCGTGATGAAAAGGTTAGCCGTTCGTTTAATCGAATCAAGGCCACATCACAGTTCAGCTCATTCAAGTTGTAGGCTTCATGGATTATAATTTGACGAACGGTCAGTAATTGGCCACCACGAGAATGGGAATTGGAGCCGGCACGTATACGATAACCTTTGACATCTTCGGGATATTCAATACAATGGGCGGCTGTGAGGATGATATTTACCGCCAATATGGAACCACCACAAATGTGTGAGCTATCATGTTGTACGGACACTTGAAAGGGATACGACAATATGGAAGTCACTTCACCGCCAACAATGCGACCATCATAGCCAATATCTGCGGATGTAGAGTTAAAGGGTTGCGTCGCACACCACCGCAATAGGGAAACTGATAAAGTGAACAGCAACAAGTTGTGAAAATCCATTCCGTAAACAAAATAAATAATTGGGGACCAGGTGTCAGTTACGAAATAATAATATTTTTACGAGAAGTGGCTTTATTTAAATATTTTTGTTGTTGCTATTTTTTGCAAATTATCTTTTCAAGATTTTTCTTATCTGTTGTCCATGATTTCAGTTGAAAATTTCCTTTATTTGTTGTAGATGAGGTGAGGGCTTAATTTGTAATCTTTATATACCCTTCACCACACTGTGGTATAGGGTATTATGTCTTTGTGCATATTTTTGTAACAGCAAAAGGAAACGAGATAGAAACATGGTTCCTCTTGAGAATATGCATAGAATCACTTTCTAAGTCGATTTATGCATGCCCGCCCGTCCGTCCGTCTGTTTGTCTGTCCTTGTTAAATTGTAAACAAAGTACAGGTCGTATTTATGATTCGAATTGGATAAAATTTGGCACAGCTCATTTATTTGACCCAAGAACTAACCCTATTGAAATTGGGAAAAAATCGGTTCAGATTTAGATATACCTCCCATATATATTTTTGTCCGATTTAAGGTAAATGGTGCACCAAAGTCCCTAAATATCATTCGATTTGCATGAAATTTGGCACAGCGCACTGAATTAAGCCTAGAATGAAGTGTGCAAAATTTCGTGAAAATCGTTTCAGATTTAGATATAGCTCCCATATATATTTTCGTCCGATTTAAGGTAAATGGTGCACCAAAGTCCCTAAATATTCTTCGATTTACACGAAATTTGGCACAGCGTATCAAATTGAGACTTGAATGACGTTATTCGGTTTTGTTGAAATTCGTGCAGATACAGCCATAGCTTCCATATGTATTTCGAACGGGCGTCTGATTGAAATTAAAATTTTAACAGTGCGGCGTACCGAATAGCGTGTATCAATTTTGCTATAAATGGTTTTTTATAAATTTGTTCCATGGTACGCAGACAACTCTAAATCTGCCCAAATGAAATTAAATTTAACATAGGTTGCAGATAGACATGATGATGTTTCTTCGAGTGGTGAAGGGTATCATATAGTCGACCCAGTCCGACTTTACTACTTTCCTTACTGGTTTAATAAGTCAGAAGTATTTTTATACCCTACACAACTATGTTGTCAGGGTATTAAAGCTTTGTGCAGCCCCAAATGTTTGTAACGCCGCGAAATATTGGTCCTAGACCCACCTTTAAGTATACCGATCGTCATATCTCGACTAGCTGAGTCGATCTAGACATGTGTGTCCGTCCGTCCGTCTGTCCATTATAATTTGTAAACACGATACAGGCCACAGTTATGGACCAATCTTCACGAAATTTTGCATGTAGGATGGGTTCTGGCCAATGAAGACCCCTATTGCTTTTGGAAAAGATCGGTTAATATTTAGGGGATGAAATGGGCCAAATACTAAATTTTTGTCGGTTTTTCTGGTCGCTCCAGAGGCCGCAATTATGGCCCAAACACCGCGAATTTTTGCATGGAGAAGGGGATCGGGCCAGAGAATAAGCATGCATGTTTGGATAAAGATCGGTCAATATTTAGCGGGTCAAATGGACCCTGACTTTTGTGTGAAAAATGACAAAATTTGTATTCTATGGCATATATATTTACTCCTGGAGGATGTAGACCCCAGGAGTTGATAGCATATCCAAGAGGAGTGGTTGGCCTTTAAATTGATACCAAATATAGTGATGTATCTACTCAGATGTGGGAGTTACAGTCAAATATTTACAGGTGCTTACGTATTCAGATATTATTTAGTAACCCATTACCACATTAGAGGGAGAAATATCGCGCTGATGGCTTTGAAATTGTTCATGAGGTTCCAGTTATGGTCAAGAACAACGCCTATAATTTTCGGTGATGATCAGATTAAAATTTTGGGATGAAATGGTCGGAGAATATAATTTTTTGTGTGTTTTCGAGTAGAGTATAATCCAAAAATCACAACACAACCCACCGTGAAGGTAATCTGGACAATTAATTAGGAGGACTGTACTGAATATTCGAAAACAGTAAGGAAGAGGTGTTGTTAACCTCTAATCGGACAAGAGGGGGCAAATATCACGAAATATTACTCAGACTCGGAATAAACATCCTCAGAAAGTTAGAGTTCGTGGTAGTTGTGTAGGGTATCGTATGGTCGGCCCCGTCCGACTATACTGCTCCGCTCACTGGTTTTTTGTGTGTTTTCGAGTAGAGTATAATCCAAAAATCACAACACAACCCACCGTGAAGGTAATCTGGACAAGTAATTAGAAGGACTGTACTGAATATTCGAAAATAGTAAGGAAGAGGTGTTGTTAACCTCTAATCGGACAAAGAGGGGGCAAATATCACGAAATATTACTCAGACTCGGAATAAACATCCTCAGAAAGTTAGAGTTCGTGGTAGCTGTGTAGGGTATCGTATGGTCGGCCCCGTCCGACTATACTGCTCCGCTCACTGGTTTTGAATTTATTTTCAGATTATATCTGTTGTAATCTGGAAACTGACCTTTACCTCAAAATGCATTCTTTATGCGCTGGATATTTTGAAACGCGTGGATTTCTTAAATAATTTTTCTAGAAACTTACATAAGGCGTGGATTTTAAAAATAATTTTTCTAATTTTTGAGTTATGTTTCTATGCCTTTTTAGGGCGAAGGATCATTCATATAAATGTTTGTTATTAATTTCTCTTTCGAGATGAGCTACATGATCGGAGTTGCATACCATTGAAGAAAAATATTGTAGTCTGTATGGAAAAAAAGTCCGTCACTACAAGAAAAATCTGCTCTGAAAAGGAATGTTCCGGTGTGATGCCAAATGTCCGAACCTTGACACGGTTGAATTTAATTCGTAGATGCAATTTCGCAATAATAGTCGACATAAATACAAGTTATCAAGTAAAGATATTTGTAAGCTACATT
>NW_026878658.1:0-24730 GCF_032173495.1 Musca vetustissima | reverse complement strand
CTTGGCAGACATCGCTCTAGGCTCAATTCAGTACATTATGCCAAGTTTCGTTCAAATCGAAGGATATATTGGGACTTTGGTGCACCATGTACATGAAATCGGACGAAACTATATATGGGAGCTATATCTAAATCTGAACCGCTTTTCACGAAACTTGGCAGACATAATTCTAGGCTCAAGTCAGTACGCTGTGCCAAGTTTCGTGCAAATCGAATGATATATAGGAACCTTGGGCACCATTTACATGAAATCGGACGAAACTATATATGGGATCTATATCTAAATCTGGACCGATTTTCTCGAAACTTGGCAGACATCACTCTAGGCTTAATTCAGTACGTTATGCCAAATTTCGTGCAAATCGAAAGATATATTGGGACTTTGGTGCACCATGTACATGAAATCGGACGAAACTATATATGGGAGCTATATCTAAATCTGGACCGATTTTCACGAAACTTGGCAGACATAATTCTAGGCCTAAATGATTAGGCTGTACCAATTTTCGTGCAAATCGAAAGATATATAGGGACCGTTTACATTAAATCGGGTAAATATATATATGGGAGCTATATCTAAATCTGAACCGATTTTCCCAATTTCAATAGGGTTTGTCCTTGGGACAAATAAGTGACCTATGCCAAATTTCATCCAATTCGGATCATAAATGCGACCTGTACTTTGCTCACAATTTAACATGCACAGACAGACGGACAGACGGACGGACATGCATAAATCGACTTAGAAAGTAATTCTATGCATATTCTCAAAAGGAACCATGTGTCTATCTCGTTTCCTTTTGCCTGTTACAAACATATGCACAAAGACATAATACCCTGTACAACAGTGTGGTGAAGGGTATAAAAATTAATTTAAATTATAAACATGGGATTCTGGAATCAATGCAAAATTCCCTGCCAAACGTTGAGTATTAGATTTATATTTCAAAAATATATATCGTATAAAAATATCTACCAGTTTAACTAAACGTTAATACACCGCATTCTAGGCTCACTAAGCTACCCGACGGGATATATAGAGTTAACAAAGCTAACACACGTCTTTTATACTCAATAATGTACGGGGTACCGAAATTTCGTCAAAATCGAAAAGTTATTGGATTTCTGCACCATTTACATAAAATTGGAACACCAAATATATATGGGAGCTACATCGATTTCACAAAATTCAATTTGTACTTAATTATGTTACTTGTGTGAACTATTTTGGAATCTGAAAACCCCATATTTGGGAGCTATATTTAAAGATAAACCGATTTTCTTTAATTTCAATAATGTTCGACTATAGGAACATAAGTGAGCTATACCAAATTTCATCACATTCGTATCATAAATCCGACCTTTACTTTTACAATTTAACATGGCGAGACAGACACACATTCATAAATCGACCCAGAAACTAATTCTATTATATATATATATATATATATGGGTCAAATATCCACCGTTTTGTTGTACAATTTGTTGCCATTTTAAAGGTAACTTCATAATGTCCTGCTCTCTATTTACAAAAAATTCTAGCAGTCGATACCAATTTCCCGAAGTTTCAACCAAAAGTTTCCAAAGTTTCTGGCGTTGTCCTGGTGTCCTCCTGTTGGCCAATTCGCTGGTCAATTGCTATCTTCAAACGGTCCAATTGTTGACAGTAGGGATCAAAATTTAGAGTTTGGCCATATGGAAGCAACTCATAATAAATAATCCCCTTCCTGGTTTGGCCACCGTTTGAGGTGCATCACCGCTCTTTGACCACGATCGTTTTCGCACAGGGTTGTCGTTTAAGAAATGAGTCTATCTCATTCCGTTTGGTCAAGGCTTCGCAGATGGAAATTCGAGCCATACTATTTTTTCTGTTAATTGGCGTGGCACCAAAACATCGAGCTTTTTATACCCTTCACCACACTGTGGCATATGTTTGTAACAGGCAAAAGGAAACGAGATAGACACATGGTTCCTTTTGAGAATATGCATAGAATCACTTTCTGAGTCGATTTACGCATGTCTGTCTGTCCGTCCGTCCGTCTGTCCATGTTAAATTGTAAACAAAGTACAGGTCGCATTTATGATCCGAATTGGATGAAATTTTGGCAAAGGTCACTAATTTGGCCTAAGGACGAACCCTATTGAAATTGAGAAAAATCGGTTCAGATTTAGATATAGCTCCCATATATAGTTCCGTCCGATTCAAGGTAAATGGCGCACCAAAGTCCCTATATATAATTCGATTTGCACGAAATTTGGCATAGCGTACTGAATTAGGTCCAGAGGTATGTGTGCCAAGTTTCGAAAAAAATCGGTTAAGAATTAGATGTAGCTCCCATATATAGTTTAGTCCGATTTAAGGTAAATGTCGCACCAAAGTCCCTATATATCATTCGATTTGCACGAAATTTGGCACAGCGTACTGAATTAGATCTAGAAAGATGTGTGTTAAGTTTCCTGAAAATCGGTCCAGATTAAGATATAGCTCCCATATATATTTTCGTCCGATTATATGTAAATTGTGTACCAATGTCCCTATATATTTTTCGATTTGCACGAAATTTGGCACAGCGTACTGAATTAGGTCTAGAATGATGTGTGTTAGGTTTCCTGAAAATCGGATTAGATTTAGATATAGCTCCCACATATATTTTCGTCCGATTTAATGAAAATTGTGTACCATAGCCCCTATATATCTTTCAATTTGCACGAAATTTGGTATAGGGTACTGAATTAGGTCTAGAACGATGTGTGTTAAATTTCGTGAAAATCGGTTCAGAAGTCGATATAGCTCCCATATATATTTTCGTTCGATTTAAGGTAAATGGTGTACCAATGTCCCAATATACCCTTCGATTTGCACGAAATTTGGCATAGGGTACTGAATTAGGTCTAGACTGATGTGTATCAAGTTTCCTGAAAATCGGGATATAGCTCCCATATATATTTTCGTCCGATTTAATGAAAATGATGCAACAAAGTCAATATATATATATTTCGATTTGCACGGCATAGCATAATGAATTAGGTCTAGAATGATGTGTGTTAAGTTTCGTGAAAATCGGTTCAGATTTAGATATAGCTCCTATATATATATTTTCTTCCGATTTTATTTTATTTCTGTGCTCTAAAGACCCAAAGTTTGTCCGATTGCCACGTTATTTTGTACAATGAACTGTAGTTAATATAAGTCAATCCCTGTCAAGTATCATTAAAATCGGTTCAGATTCATCTGTTGAATATATCCAAAGTGGTGAGAGTATCATATAGTCGGCCCGTCCGACTTTACTACTTTCCTTACTGGTTTTGAATTCATGTTACGACTGCTAACATGCCAGTCAACTTCGATAATTTCTCTGATTTTATAGACATTTTGTACGACCGGTCTAATGTATTTATATTCCCCCTAATAATATTCAATGTCGGGTAATGTGGACCACTATAAAAAAGTGGGACCTTTTTATGAGGACGAGTTCGAAACATGGGCTCATTTAATATGCGAGGAGATATTCTATCCTCTGAAAACTCGATATGCGAAATTACAGGTGCTTCGGTTGGATAATGAAGCAAGGTTCTTCAAAATACCGCAAATGGGGCGGTACCCTTAAATGGAGGCTATTCCAAAACATGAACCCATATATTTTTGCATTCATTGTTACCCAAGAGTGTAATAAATTGAAATTTATCACCACAACCTACGTTTAACTTACTGATCCTCATTACCCACACATACTGGTCCACATTACACGCCAAGTTATTTTTATTTGCAGCTTAAAGTTTTTTGAAATATAATGCAATAACATTTTTATAGACAAATATATATAATTTTTGACGTGGAATATATTTAGCCAACAAATCTACTATGTTGTGAAAACAATTTGTTTTCAGTTTTTACCGTTGGTACGCCCACAATATCAAACCAGTAAGGAAAGTTGTAAAGTCGGACGGGGCCGACTATATGATACCCTTCACCACTATGGGTATATTAAACAGGACTATTAGCATGAACTTGAATGAAATAAAATATGTGATATTTATCTAAATGTGAATCTACGTAAATCTATCCATAAAGTATGTAAATCGACTTCAAACAAATATAAATAGGATACGTTATACTAATTTCAGAACGTTTTGTTTCTATTGGTTCCTTGGTGCGTCAAGTACTTAAAATCAATCTATAATAAAAGGGAGCTATACCTAAATGTGGACCGATTTTCACGAAACAACGCAGACATCCTTCTAGGCTCACTTAAGTACGTTATGCCAAATTTCGTGCAAATCGAAAGATATATAGGGACTTTGGGGTACCATTTACATGAAATCGGACGAAACTATATATGGGAGCTATATCTAAATCTGGCCGATTTCCACGAAACTTTACATACATCATTCTAGACCTAAATGAATAGGCTGTTCCAAATTTCGTGCAAATCGAAAGATATATAGGGACTTTGGGGCACCATTTACATGAAATCGGACGAAACTATATGGGAGATATATCTAAATCAGGACCGATTTTCATGAATCTTGGCAGACATCATTCTAGACTCAATTCAATACGTTATGCCAAATTTCGTGCAAATCGAAAGATATATAGGGACTTTGGGGCACCATTTACATGACATCGCACGAAACTATATATGGGAGCTATATCTAAATCTGGACCGATTTTCACTAAACTTTGCAGACATCATTCTAGACCTAAATGATAAGGCTGTACCAAATTTCGTGCAAATCGGAAGATATATGGGGACTTTGGGGCACCATTTACATGAAATCAGACGCAACTATATATTGGAGATATATCTAAATCAGGACCGATTTTCATGAAACTTGGCAGACATCATTCTAGGCTCAATTCAGTACGTTATGCCAAATTTCGTGGAAATCGAATGATATATAGGGACTTTGGGGCACCATTTACATGAAATCCGACGAAACTATATATGGGAGCTATATCTAAATCTGGACCGATTTTCTCTAAACTTGGCAGAAATCACTCTAGGCTTAATTCAGTACGTTATGCCAAATTTCGTGCAAATCAAAAGATATATAGGGACTTTGGGGCACCATTTACATGAAATCGGACGAAACTATATATGGGAGCAATATCTAAATCTGGACCGATTTTCTCGAAACTTGGCAGACATCACTCTAGGCTTAATTCAGTACGTTATGCCAAATTTCGTGCAAATCAAAAGATATATAGGGACTTTGGGGCACCATTTACCTGAAATCGGACGAAACTATATATGGGAGCTATATCTAAATCTGGACCGATTTTCACGAAACTTGGCAGACACCACTCGAGGCTTAATTCAGTACGTTATGCCAAATTTCGTGCAAATCGAAAGATATATAGGGACTTTGGGGCACTATTTACATGAAATCGGACGAAACTATATATGGGAGCTATATCTAAATCTTGACCGATTTTCACGAAACTTGGCAGACATCATTCTAGACCTAATTCATTATGCTGTACCAAATTTCGTGCAAATCGAAAGATATTTAGGGACCGTTTACATTAAATCGGTTAAATATATATATGGGAGCTATATCTAAATCTGAACCGATTTTTCCCAATTTCAATAGGGTTCGTCCTTGGGCCAAACAAATGAGCTGTGCCAAATTTCATCCAATTCGGATCATAAATGCGACCTGTACTTTGCTCACAAAAATACATGGACAGACAGACAGACGGACAGACATGCATAAATCGACTTAGAAAGTGATTCTATGCATATTCTCAAAAGGAACCATGTGTCTATCTCGTTTCCTTTTGCCTGTTACAAACATATGCACAAAGACATAATACCCTGTACCACAGTGTGGTGAAGGGTATAAAAAAGAAAATTGTGGTCCACATTACCGGAAGTTACTCTACTAAAATTGTAACACACTCATATATCGGTACTTCCAAAATGTTAGTATTCGATGTTTCAAATTTTCGGTACCTTGAAGGTCCAGCCTTATTATATGCATTATATTTTAATGCTCCTAAGCACATTTTATAACCGAAATGACTATATTCTGGCATTAAAAAGTGGCTTAAATTTGGCAATTCCGGATATTGGTGGGTAAACAACTTCTTGGTATTTCGTCTTCTATTAGCAGTAATTCTACCATGATATAGCCTCATATAAAATCCCGAATGATTTGGGTTACTTTAAATGTATATTTCATGGCGAAAATATAAAAAATTAGAACTTAAAGACAATTTTCGATGTTGTACTAAATTCAAATAATTTATCTGCATTATTGATTTTTGGTATATGGTCGATATGATCGGCGTGGTTCGGTTACTATAGCTTTTGAAATTGTTTATATAAATTCTGCAATCATTTTCACAAAATGCTGGCATGTATCACTATCGGTTCTATGAAGTGGCACCCATTCCCTCTCCTAATTTCGACACAGGAAATTTCATAAATTTTCTACCACAAAAATCTTGCAATTTTCTCACCAACAATATAGCCAATAATTCTATCCCATCCCAAGATGAATAATGTATTCCATAAGTGTCATCATTTCCAATATCGCAATTTTTTGATTGGATCATTTGGTGGATGGGAGAAACACAAAAAAATGGGCTTGTTATTATTGTGGTGTAAAATATTGATAAAATGGCAAAATTTAATAGTGCCTCTATTTGCCGGGTAATTTGTTACAACAATTCATAATTTATTTCTTCCACCGCATTTGGCAATAGCCGCCAGTGCCAAACGAACAATGAACCGCACCAAAACAGCGGCTTTGATGACGACGGCGACGACCTAAACGAATAGCCAACCAAGATAACTAGGCGAGCACAACACAGTCAAGTACAAGGACAGAATGCTTTCAAACCCACCTTCCAGTGTAATGGACTTCAACTTGACTTTAGTTCTTAATTCTGGGTCAAAGAGACATACACTACAACAACAGCAACAACTACAACAAGAAAAAGTGTAACGTGTGTTGTTGCTGTTGTTGGATTGTCCTATTGCCATTGTTGGAAATTGGATGTTGTTGGCTGGTGTCTGTCTGCATGTCAGTGTGTTGTTGCTTTTGGTGTTATTTTTGGTAAAATCAGACAACAACAACAGTAGACAAAATTGCACGAGTTACTTACCTTAAAAGAGAGGTTAGGAGTTATTGTAGTAGCAAACCATAAAACACCCTATGCCATAGGTGAACGAAGCGAGAGTAAAAGGAGTAAGAACGTTCTTAAGTGGAATCAGGCCGAACTATGCCATGGCAAATCTTTGGTACGAAGATTTGACTCCCAATTAGAATCTACCCAAACACCGAACAATAGAAGCTACCGTTACATAGGACCTGCTCCGAAACATGAGACAATATTGGGACGGTTATATGTGGATCACATCGAAACTTCAATATAAATATTTTTTTATTTAATTGTTCTGTTACAAACAAATGCACTAACCCATAATAGCATGCCCCACCTTGTCTATTGTAAGGTATAAAAATCATCATCGCCATCGGCATGTACTACAGTGCCTAAAAATATAAAACTGACATTAGCACATAAACAATGGTGTTTTCTCTACTATTATTTGTTGTCATTCGAAGTTCTAACAAGTCCAATAAACGTCCGCCACATTGAGGCTGACAAAGTAGCATACGCCATGGTAGGAGAAGAAAACCAAAAACAACAACTAGTAGACACAGGCCCTACTACGACCTGGTTAGGAAGAAAAAAAGTACACAAAAAAATATATTTTTATACAAATTTGGTAAAAAAAAAGAGGAACACAGAAAAAAGTTATTTTTGTTAACCACTTTTTTCCGTCGACTTCTCTCACTGCCTAAGCAAAAAGAAACATAGGAGAAACCTAATACAATTGCCCCATAATGAGCCGGGTATGATGATGATATGAATGGACGTGAAGTTTTCCTTCCAGTTTCAGTTATTTTTTTCTTCGTCTTCTTCAAGTTTGTAGGTTACGTTCCACTTACCAACTCAAATCAAACATAATTCATCTAGAGTAGAAACAGAATGAAACTGTGATGGAGAAGAGAACGAAAAGTGGAAAAATATGTTTTTATTTCTGAAATTATTTCATATTTACAGGCAATAATTCTTTAATCCAGGTCGAAAATATCTCTCATAATTAGATTAGTCATAATTATTGACAAATAGCCTGGGAAATTTAAACATGTTATAATTTTTGGTTGTTAGTGTAAAATGTGATTTTAACCGAGTGAAACTAAAGAGCCGCTTTGAGGCTTTATTTACAGGTGATTTCAACTTAAGAGAACCCCCCCCCCCCCCCATCTCGATTTTTTATTTTTAAGATTTTAAATGGGCTGGTAAATGGATACCAATTCATGTTAAGGTTTGTAACTTTGCACATATATATTTCAAGATTTAACAAGTGAAAAAGCGTTAAGTTCGGCCGGGCCGAACTTTGGATACCCTCCACCATAGATATACGGGCAGGTACTAGAAATGAAAATATAGGGAACATGTCAAAAAGTGGACCTATACCGACATTTCTAAAAACGGATTATGTAAACCATAATGTAAACAACAATACAAATTTCAGAAAATTTTAATGGATAATTATACCTCCAGCCTTACAGCTAATGACGGTGTATACACTTTAACACAATGAAAATGTGCCTCATCGAAATATTGGTTGTAGACCCCATGTTTCTTTGGACCAAATCCGTTTCAGTAAAGTTGGATTTCATTCAAACCTCGCACATCTTATTATTTCTTCCAAACTTAGTTCAAATTCGAAGATGGGGAATATCGGTCCACTTCTTCTGGTACCTCCACACAGGGGCTAGGTCTAAATGCGGCTATAGTTCATTATCGAACCTTACGTTCTAATTTTTTATCTCGCTATCCTCCGCAGGTGAAATGATTACAACAGAGTCTTAGAACCAAAATTAAAACGCGTAACAAATCAGATAACTATTTTAATATAAAAAAGGGGGTTATATGGGGACTACCCCAAAAAGGGGGCGAATATTAATAATTTTTGGTAGGGAGATTTGTTACCATATACGACTACAAAATACCAAATTGCAGCAAATTCGGTTGATAAACGTGTTCAAGAACTCCAAAATACCGAAAATTGGGGGTATCCTTATATGGGGGCTATCCGAAAAAATGGATCTATATTCATATTTTTTTGTGGGGAGATTTGGTACCTATTAAGAACTCAAAATACTAAATTACAGCTAATTCGGCGGAAAAATACGATCAAAACCCCCAAAATACTGAAAATTAGGAGGTACCGTTATATGGGGACTACCAGAAAAAGTGGATCTATATCCATAATTTTTTGTGGAGAAATATATTACCCAATAGGAACCCAATAAAGCAAATTTCAGCGAATTCCGTTGAAAAACGCGGTCAAGAACCCCAAAATACCGAAAATTGAGGGGTACCGTTATATGGGGGGTACCAGAAAAAATGGACCTATATTTATAATTTTTAGTAGGTTTATTTGGTACCCAATAAGAACTCAAAGTACCAAATTTCAGCTTATTCTGTTGAAAAACACGCTCAAGAACCTCAAAATGCCAAAATTTTTTTACCTTACATGGGGGCTGTCCGAAAAAATGAACCTATATTTATAATTTTTAGTGGGGATATTTACTACCCAATAAGAACTCAAAGTACCAAATTTCAGCGAATTCGGTTGAAAAACACGCTCAAGAACCTTAAAATACCGAAAATTGGGGGGTATCCTTATATGGGAGCTATGCCTAAACGTGGACCGATATAGCCCATCTTCGAACTTGACCTGCCTGCAGACAAAAGACGACTCCATGCGAAATTTTGGGGCTCTATCTCAATTCGTGTAGACGCTAGAGTGATTACAACAGACGGACAGACGGACATGCATTGATCGTCTTAGAATTTTACGCTGATCAAGAATATATATACTTTATAGGGTCGGAAATGAGTATTTCGATGCGTTACAAACGGAAAAACAAAACTAATATACCCTCCATACTATGGTGGAGGGTATAAAAAGGAAGAAAAATAATTTACAAAAAAATTGTTGTTGGTTTTTGTGATCAAAGAAATGCCCTTATTTTTGATGGCGGGCATGATAACTCCTCACTGGAACATCGGAATCCGACAATTCCAACGGTGTTAGAAAGAGTACATGTCTGGCTCTGGTATGAACTAGATTATTGACTTCGCACAACAATTAACAAAATGGCGGAACTTTGAAAATTTTTTTTTGGAAAATCGCCTATTTTTGACCACAAACTAAGTTAAAAATAAGGAAGATCTTCACCGATTGGCTTTATCCTAGTTTATACGATAACTATACACTCACAGAGAAACGTCCCAAAATTTGAAATAGATTGGGTTATTAGTTTTTGAGTTATCGTGCCCGCCATTCGCAAAAACGCTGTTCGGAGAAAAATGCGTTTAAAGTTTGAGAAGGGATCTCGCTGTCACCTGATGCTAACACAATAAATCGGCTATATCTTCCAAAATTGTTGAGATTTTCACTTGAAAATTGGTAGGGACATTCTTGAATTAGTGTAGCTTCAAATTAAATCAAAATAAACAAGTGGAAAAGCGTTAAGTTCGGCCAGGCCGAACTTTGGATACCCTCCACCACAGATATACTGACAGGTACTTGAAATGAAAATATAGGGAACATACCAAAAAGTGGGCCTATACCGACATTTCTAAAAAGGGATTATGTAAACCATAATACAAATTTCAGAATTGTTTAATGGATAATTATACTCTCAGTCTTATAGCTAATGAGGGTGTATACAATTTAACAATGTGAAAATGTGCCCCATCGAAATATTGGTTCTAGACCCCATGTTTCTTTGGACCAAATTCGTTTCAGAAAATTTTAGTTTTCATCCAAACTTTGCCCATCTTATTATTTCTTCCAAACTTAGTTCAAATTCAAAGATGGGGAATATCGGTCTACTCCTTCTGGAACCTCCACACAGGGGCTAGGTCTAAATGCGACTCTTATCTAGCTATCCTCCGAAGGAGAAATGATTACAACAGAGTCTTAGAACCAAACTCAAAACGCGGAACAAATTAGATATATATTTTAATATAAACAAGTGAAAAAGCATTAAGTTCGGCCGGGCCGAACTTTGGATACCCCCCACCATAGTTATACTGGCAGATACATGCAATGAAAATATAGGGAACATACCAAATAGTGGGCATATACCGATAATTCTACAAACCGATTTATGTAAACCATTATGTACACCAAATACAAACTTCAGCAATTTTTAAAGGGGATTTTTCCTAAAATCTGTAAGATCCACAAAGTGGACTGATACTGATAACGCATGGTAGAGTATAAAATCCTCAAACTATTGTAATTTAGATTACAAAGTTATATGAGGCTATGCCTAATGGGGGACCAATATTGATTATATAGTATAGGAAATAGTAAATATTTGTGGATATAATTATATGAGGGATATGCCTAATTAATGACCGGTATATGCCAATATTAAACCCAATATTTTAAATGTTAATCTCAATATTTTCCTTCAGGAGTTATATTGAGGAGATGCCTTAATGTCTGCCGATATATTTCATAAGCATAATGTTTGAGTTTTCTTTTATCCCAATATCTTTAGAAGGCGGTATGCTTACAACAAATGGCTAAATATTCTTTGTAGGGTACAAATTGACTATTCCCCGTAACGACTACCCAACCCCAACACACGGAACAAATCAGATAACTATTTTAATATAAAACAAGTGAAAAAGCGTTAAGTTCGGCCGGGCCGAACTTTGGATACCCTCCACCATAGTTATACTGACAGATACATGCAATGAAAATATAGGGAACATGCCAAAAAGTTGGCATATACCGATAATTCTACAAACCGATTTATGTAAACCATTATGTACACCAAATACAAACATCAGCAATTTTTAATGGGGATTTTTCCTAAAATCTGTAAGATCCAAAAAGTGGACTGATGGTAGAGCATGGTAGAGTATAAAATCCTCAAACTACTGTAATTTAGATTACAAAGGGTATTCCTAAAGGGGGACCAATATTGATTACATAGTGTAGGAAATTTGGGGATATCATTATATGAGGGCTATGCCTAATTAATGACCGGTATATACCAATTTTGAACCCGATATTTTAATTGCTTATCTCAAATCTTTCCTTCGGGAAGTATCTCTATATTGAGGAGATGCCTAAATGTCTACCGATATATTTCATTATCGTCATATTTGAGTTTTTTTATCACAATATCTTAGAAGGCGGAATGCTTCCAACAGATGGCTAAATAGTCTTTGTAGGGTAAAAATTGACTATTCCCCGTAACGACTACCCAACCGCAACACACGGAACAAATCAGATAACTATTTTAATATAAAAAGGGGGTTATATGGGGACTACCCCTAAAAGGGGGTGAATATTAATAATTTTTAGTGGGGAGATTTGTTACCATATACGACTACAAAATACCAAATTTCAGCGAATTCGGTTAAAAAAACGCGCTCAAGAACCTCAAAATATCGAAAATTTCGGGTACCCTTATATGGGGGCTACCCGAAAAAATTGACCTATTTTTATAATTTTTTGTGGAGAGATTTGCTACCCAATAAGAACTCAAATTACTAAATTACAGCCAATTCGGTGAAAAAAATCCGGTAAAAACCCCTCAAAAACTGGAAATTGGGAGGTACCCTTATATGGGGGCTTCTAGAAAAAGTAGACCTATACTTATAATTTTTAGTGGGGACATTTGGTACCCAATAAGAACCTAATGTAGCAAATTTCAGCGAATTCGGTTGAAAACCTAGTTCAAGAACCCTAAAATACCGAAAATTGGGGGGTACCCTTATATGGGGGCTACCCGAAAAAATTGACCTATATTTATAATTTTTAGTATAGAGATTTTCTACCCAATAAGAACCCAGAGTACCGAATTTCAGCGAATTCGGTCGAAAAATGCGATCAAACCCCCAAAAATACCGCAAAATTGGGGGTACCCTTATATGGGGGCTATCCCAAAATATGACCCATATAGCAAATTTCAGCGAATCGGTTGAAAAACGCGCTCAAGAACCCCAAAATACCGAAAATTTGGTGTACCCTTATATGGGAGCTATGCCTTAACGTGGACCGATATATCCCATCTCCGAACTTGGCCTGCCTGCAGACAAAAGACGACTCTGTGCAAAATTTTGGCGATCTATCTCAACTCGTTTAGACGCTAGAGCGATTACAACAAACGGACGGACAGGCGGACAGACGGACATGCTTAGATCGTCTTAGAATTTTACGCTGATCAAGAATATATATACTTTAAAGGGTCGGAAATGATTATTTCGATGAGTTACAAACGGAAAAACAAAATTAATATACCCTCCATACTATGGTGGAGGGTATAAAAAGGGGGTTATATGGGGACTACCCCTAAAATGGGGTGAATATTAATAATTTTTAGTGGAGAGATTTGTTACCATATACGACTACAAAATACCAAATTTCGGTTAAAAAACGCGCTCAAGAACCTCAAAATATCGAAAATTTCGGGTACTCTTATATGGGGGCTACCCGAAAAAATTGACCTATTTTTATAATTTTTTGTGGAGACATTTAGTACCCAATGCGAACCCCATATAGCAAATTTCAGCGAATTCGGTTGAAAAACGCGATCAAGAACCCCAAAATACCGAAAATATGGGGGGTACCCTTATATGGGGACTATGCCTAAACGTGGACCGATAAAGCCCATCTTCGAATTTTGGCGATCTATCTCAATTCGTTTAGACGCTAGAGTGATTACAACAGACAGACAGACGGACATGCTAAGATCGTCATAGAATTTTACGCTGATCAAGAATATATATACTTTATAGGGTCGGAAATGATTATTTCGATGCGTTACAAACGGAAAACAAAACTAATATACCCTCCATACTATGGTGGAGGGTATAAAAAGGGAGTTATATGGGGACTACCCCAAAAAGGGGGCGACTATTAATAACTTTTGGTGGGGAGATTGTTACCATATACGACTACAAAATACCAAATTTCAGCGAATTCGGTTGAAAAACGCGCTCAAGAACCTCAAAATATCGAAATTTGGGGGTACCCTTATATGGGGGCTATCCGAAAAAATTAACCTATATTTATAATTTTTAGTGGAGAAATTTGCTACCCAAAGTACTAAATTACAGCCAATTCGATGAAAAATGCGACCATAACCCCTAAAAAAACGGAAATTTGGGGGTACCGTTATATGGGGGCTACCAGAAAAAGAGGACCTATATTTATAATTTTTTGTGGAGACATTGAGTACCCAATAAGAACCCAATGTACCAAATTTCAGCGAATTCGGTTGAAAAACGCGCTCAAGAACCCCAAAATACCGAAAATATGGGGGGTACCCTTATATGGGAGCTATGCCTAAACGTGGACCGATATAGCCCATCTTCGAACTTGACCTGCCTGCAGACAAAAGACGACTCTATGCAAAATTTTGGCGATCTATCTCAATTCGTTTAGACGCTAGAGTGATTACAACAGACAGACAGACGGACATGGCTATATCGTCATAGAATTTTACGCTGATCAAGAATATATACTTTACAGGGTCGGAAATGATTATTTCGATGAGTTACAAACGGAAAAACAAAATGAATATACCCTCCATACTATGGTGGAGGGTATAAAAAAGTGTCAGTATGTGTTGTAGACAGATGTATACCTTTAGCCTATGACATGTCGTATGTAGTATACACTGACTTCTGTGGAGTAAGCACTAATTCAATAGTTAATATAAAGGACTGCTAGGTTTAGTCCCCGCAGGTTTCTGCATTTGGTTTCTGCATAGGTTTTTACCAAAATGGATACTCCATTCGCTTTATATAAAATTTACAAATTTTCAACATGTTAACCCTTTGTGCGGGAGGTACCAGAAAAAGTGGGCCCACAGGTCTCGTCTCCGGCATTGATCTGAGTTTGGTAAAAATTTTACGATGTGAATATTATCGGATATTTCATTACCTTTATGTGAAAAATCATCTAGGACTGGACGTTATACATATATTCGTCCTTAAAGTAAAGAATTGACAAATTTTGTCTCTATATCTAACAACAGTATCGAATATAGACAAGTTTTTTATTTTTTCGGATCTCCTTTGTTTTCTGACGTCAAATGCATATAAGTGAAATATATCTAAATAGGGATAAGGACATGATCTTCACATTATATTTTGATATATGTCAATAAATTCAGTGTAATTCAGTGAGGAACTTATTGTTTTTATTTTATCGGATAAAAATGCTTCTTCCTCGAGCTAAAAATTAAGTTTCACCGTTATAAACATAAAATGTTAATAAAATTAACCGAATTCAGTAAATCTCAGCAATTCAAGCACTGAATGTGTGATGATTTGAAAATCTTCGAACTCGTGTCGAAGTGAAGTGCCAATGTTTAGGAAGTATAATATGTTAGAACCGCGCGTCGTTTTGAGCCTTTATCAATATACGAGCGAATTATATTAACATCACAGAGTGCCTTGACCGTCGGGTCCTATATCGAAGGCAGTACAGGTCCATGATGATCCCAACCCGTCCCTTTCTTCAAACAGTTATCTAAAGAGTCCTCGACCGAAACGCTGCAAGGTCACCATTCATAACAGAGCAGTAGTCAAAACAGCCAGGCGTTGCAGACTTCATTCCCAGTAAAAATCATCAGTTTAAGATTCAAAATAAAGCGACGAAGTTTTTTTGTCTTTCAAGTCGAGCTTAATGGTGGAAGTTTTTTCAATAAAAAGGAAAGGTAGATTCGATTTTTCATAGCTATATCATCACTTTTAGCACTCGGCATACCAAACTTTACCAATCACGCTGTATTCCAGCGATCAACCTAGCCCTTAATACAAGTACCTTTGAATCTACCGGCGACCACTCAGCATCTTTAGACTTTTAGCCGGCGCACTGTACGATGAAGTTTTTCAGCGTACCCTTTTGCTTACAGACATTTACAACTTGGTCTGGCACCATTTGGGACGACCAGCTGAGGAAGTGCATGTATTATAATCTGCTTAAAATACCATGGAAACCACGAATAGGAGATGTGGTTTACATTAGACAGCATTCGTTGTCAAAAATGGTAGACAAATTCGCAGCTAAGTTGGCATCTACGTATGATGTTCACTACGAGCTTCTAAGTTTTCCTTCAACCGTTATGGTTCATGTTCACGACCTGATCTGACGTAACGCGAGCCTTCACCTTAAAGCTATGAGCCGCCGGGAGGTCAACGACTCGACAGAGATGGTCCGACGTTACACAGAAAAAAAATTTTTAATGAATATTTTCATAATTTCATATAGTATAGTTCTCCGCCCTTCCCTTTACTGTTTCTGTTGATAACAACCACTATTTTTTTTTAACAAAAACAAATGTATTCCTTACAAGAAAAACAAACACAGCAAACATTCGTTGTTCGGCTGTGTTTTGTTATTGTGTATTGTCCTCCCCCCTCACCGCACATTCTGGCTGTTAGGTTTGCAACGTCTCGCCAATCTCTAGATTGTGGTTAGTTTTGTATTCCATTGTTTCCTTATTTCACTCACTGCTCTGTATTGGTGTTATAAAATTCACATATGCATTTTCCTAATTATGTTTGTATATATACAAAATACAATATGCCGATCAAGAACCCAGTAGAAAGTGTCATGCAGACAACATTAACGAATCGTGCAAGACAATGGCAATTCCTTGAAGACACTTTGCAGACAACAATGTGAGATTCTTGACGAAATTTTCACACAAGTGTCGCAGTATTCATGCTGGACAACTTGGGCGACAAGGTAAGCGAAGTTGTCTTTGACGACATCTTTCAGATATTACTTACAATATTTCACCAATTGTCATTTATTTGCCCCATCCTAAGAGTAAAAGAAAGCAATTAAGAAATGATACAAATAATTATATATTCATTTAAACTTACCTATTTTAACCGAGATTCTTAATTCTTATATATTTAAATTTAACCTAAATTTCTTATATATTTTTTTCAGAAACATTTTTCTCCTCGTTTCTGTCAATATTTCATAGTACACTCGATTCAGACTATTTTTGTTTTGTTTTCATATTTCGAGAAGAACGACATTTTGGACGACATATCATGCGTTTCGTCATGAATGACAATTCCATAAATTTCGTTAACGTTTCGTCAATGAAATTGTCACGCAAGAGAGTATTTTCTACTGGGGATCTGTCCCTATAGCTCAATCCTCAACAGTAATTTTAATTCCTAATTTCAGGTTTGCAGCTCTATCCGTACACCTAAAATCCAAATTGTACTAAATTTATTAACATTTAGTAGTTTCGTACCCATAAGTACGAATTTCCTGAACTTCTCAATCCTACACTTCAACAGTCATTTTAATTCCCAATTTTAAGACTCCAGTTCTATCTGTACACCTAAATCCAACTTGTATCAAATTTTGTACTTTTAGTCCTCTACTCCAAAAGTAATCCTAATTCATATTTTCAGGTCCCCATCTCTGTACGCTTAAATAAATGTAAATAGTACCAAATTTAGTACTTATCATACACATAAGTACTCAAAATTTCATGCTTCTAGCTTCAGCCGTTTCGTCTGGGCGATGATCTCACAGTCACTCACTTGCTTATCACTAAGCTCCTTTATATATTAAGGTTATATAAGGCATTCTCGATTTAATTTATTAACAAGCAATGACCCTTAATCCCCTCAATGACCCTTAATCCTGGTTCAATGACTTTTAATCCGGATTATTTATTTTAATCCTTATTGACCCTTAATCCGGATTAAGCCATAATCCCCTCAATGACCTATATCAGGGGTCAAAGACCCTTAATCCGGATTAAGCCTTAATCCCCTCAGTGACCCTTAATCCGGGGTCAATGACCTTTAATCCGGGACCAATGACGCGTAATCCGGGGTCAATGACCCCTAATCCGGATTAAGGGTTACTAAGGGGATTAAGGGTCATTGACCCCGGATTAAGCGTCATTGATCCCGGACTATGGGTCACTTAGGGTATTAAGGCTTAATCCGGATTAAGAGTCATTGACCCCGGATTAAGGTCATTGAGGGGATTAAGGCTTAATCCGGATTAATGGTCACTAAGGCGATTAAGGGTCATTGACCCCGGATTAAAGGGTCACTGAGGGGATTAAGGCTTAATCCTGATTAAAGGTCATTGACCCCGGGGGTTTAAGGGGATTAAGGCTTAATCCGGATTAAGGGTAATTGACCCCGGATTAAGGGTCACTGAGGGGATTATGGACCACTGAGGGGATTAAAGGTCATTGACCCCGGATTAAGGGTGACTGAGGGGATTAAGCCTTACTCCGGATTAAGGGTAATTGAACCCGGATTAAGGTCATTGAGGGGATTAAGGCTTAATCTGGATTAAGGGCATTTGCCCCGGATTATGGGCCACTGAGGGGATTAAGGGTCATTGACCCCGGATTAAAGGTCATTGTCCCCGGACTATGGGTCACTGAGGGGATTAAGGCTTAATCCGGATTAAAGGTCATTGACCCCGGATTAATGTCATTGAGGGGATTAAGGCTTAATCCGGATTAAGGGTAATTGACCCCGGATTAAGGGTCACTGAGGGGATTAAGGGTCATTGACCCCGGATTAAGGGTGACTGAGGGGATTAAGCCTTAATCCGGATTAAGGGTAATTGACCCCGGATTAAGGTCATTGAGGGGATTAATGGTTATTGAGGGGATTAAGGCTTAATCCGGATTAAGAGTAATTGACCCCGCATTAAGGGTCACTGAGGGGATTAAGGGTCATTGACCCCGGATTAAAGGTCATTGACACCGGATTAAGGGCCACTGAGGTGTTTAAGGCTTAGTCCGGATTAGGGTTCATTGACCCCGGATTAAAGGTCATTGAGGGGGGATTAAGGCTTAATCCGGATTAAGGGTCACTGAGGGGATTAAGGGTTATTAACCCCGGATTAAAGGCCATTGACTCAGGATTAAGGGTCATTGAGGGCATTAAGGCTTAATCCGGATTAAAGGTCATTGACCCCGGTTTATGGGTCATTGCTCGGTAATAAATTAATTCGAGAATGCCGTATATAACCTTAATATATAAAGGAGCTTAGTGATAAGTGAGTGACTGTGAGATTCGCCCAGACGATACGGCTGAAGCTAGAAGTATGAAATTTTGAGTACTTATGTGTATGATAAGTACTAAATTTGATACTATTTGCATTTATATGAGTGTATAGATTTGGAGTCCTGAAAAGAGGAATTA
Source organism: Musca vetustissima (assembly GCF_032173495.1). Lineage (NCBI taxonomy): Eukaryota > Metazoa > Arthropoda > Insecta > Diptera > Muscidae > Musca > Musca vetustissima. The sequence goes on along the minus strand of NW_026878658.1, from coordinate 5,458 downwards.
GGATTAGTTTTGGAGTAGCGGACTAAAAGTACAAAATTTGGTTCAAGTTGGATTTAGGTGAACAAAAAGAGCTGGAGTCTTGAAATTGGGAATTAACATGAAAGTTGGATTGTAGGATTGATGAGTTTAGGAAATTCGTACTTATGCGTACGAAAGTACTACAATTTGGATTTTGGGTGAACGGATAGAGCTGAAAACCTGACATTTGGAATTAAAATTACTGTTGAGGATTGTACTATAAAGACAGCTTTGGGAATTCATATTTATGTGTACGAATAGTACTAAATGGAACTAGATTTGGTACAATTTGGGTTTGAGTGAACGGAGAGATCTGGAAACCTAAAATTTGGATAATAGTTATTGTTGAAGTGTAGAATTGAGATATGTAAGTAAAGTACTTATGTTTGTTAAATGGTACTATATTTGGTACAACTTGATTTTGTGCAAACGGATAGGCTGGACTTCAGAATTTTGGAATTAAAATTACTGTTGGAGTGTAGGATTGATTTGGTTTAGGAAATTCGTACTTATGGGAACAAAACATACTAAATGGTACTAAATATTTTATCATTTGTTTTTGTGTGAACAGATGGGTCTGGAATTCTGCAATTTGGGTTTACAAATACTGTTGGAATGTATGTGTACTAAAAGGTACTAAACTTGGTACAATTTCGATTTAATAAAAATGGAAAAGTGAAATTTCAATTAAGTTTACTCTTAGAGAACATGACTGAGGTAGTTAAGAACGAACAGAACTAAATGGTTTCGATTTGAGTGAAAGGATAGATATGGAAAACCTAAATTTAAATTAAATTTACAGGATTAAGGAATTTCGTACTTAAAGATACTAAAACACTAAATGGTACTAAATATGGTACATTTTGGTTTGTGAGAACGGCAATCCTAAAATTTTGAATTAAAATTATTGACATAAGTGTAGGATTGAGACATTGAGGTAATCTTGAAAAGTCGTAATTATATGTACTAAATTGTACTAAATTTGATCAAATTTAAATTTGGCTGAACGGATAGAGATGGAAAAGTCATATATCGTGTAAGACAATGGCAATTCCTTGAAGACACTTTGCAGACAACAATGTGAAATCGTTGACGAAATTTTCACACAAGTGTCGCAGTATTTATGCACGACAACTTGGGCGACAGGGTAAGCGAAGTCGTCGTTGACGACAACTTCGGTGACTAATCTCCCTACTTTTCGTTAACGACAGATTCACTTCCTGTCGTTTATACATTAGTTGATGTCTGTATACCTATTGTCACCAATATTGTCGTCAATCATACTCACATACTCCATTTAAAATTCAAATAAAAATTTATATACATATTTTTCATGTACATATATTTTTTATAGCATGAAATTTATTATATTACAAGAACATACCTTATATTTACATAATATCATGTAATATAAATAAGCACCTTGCCTGAGAAGTTGGCGTAATGATTATCTTCATTTTAACAGCATCTGTAAACACACAACAAAATTAAAATGCATTGGAATATGAAACATCCCCATCCTAAGAGTAAAACAATGCATTTAAATAAGGATATAAATAGTTATATATTCTTTTAAACTTACCTATTTTAACCGAAATAGCACGTCTTCTTTATCTCAAATTTCTTATATATATTTTCAGAAACAATTTTCTATTTGAGTGTTTACGTTTGTAATAATTGGTTCCACTGACGTAAAAAAGAACACGTAAGTAAATAAATGAAGAGAAGACAAGAAAAAACAAGTGAAAAAGCGTTAAGTTCGGCCGAGCCGAACTTTGAATACCCTCCACCATAGTTGTACTGACAGATACATGCAATGAAAATATAGCGAACATACCAAAAAGTGGGCATATTCCGATAATTCTACAAACCGATTATGTACACCAAATACAAACTTCAGCAATTTTTAATGGGGGTTTTTCCTAAAATCTGTAAGATCCAAAAAGTGGACTGATACTGATAACGCATGGTAGAGTATAAAATCCTCAAACTACTGTAATTTAGATTACAAAGTTATATGAGGGTATGGCTAAAGGCCCCATCCTAAGAGTAAAAGAAAGCAATTAAGAAATGATACAAATAATTATATATTCATTTAAACTTACCTATTTTAACCGAGATTCTTAATTCTTATATATTTAAATTTAACCTAAATTTCTTATATATTTTTTTCAGAAACATTTTTCTCCTCGTTTCTGTCAATATTTCATAGTACACTCGATTCAGACTATTTTTGTTTTGTTTTCATATTTCGAGAAGAACGACATTTTGGACGACATATCATGCGTTTCGTCATGAATGACAATTCCATAAATTTCGTTAACGTTTCGTCAATGAAATTGTCACGCAAGAGAGTATTTTCTACTGGGGATCTGTCCCTATAGCTCAATACTCAACAGTAATTTTAATTCCTAATTTCAGGTTTGCAGCTCTATCCGTACACCTAAAATCCAAATTGTACTAAATTTATTAACATTTAGTAGTTTCGTACCCATAAGTACGAATTTCCTGAACTTCTCAATCCTACACTTCAACAGTCATTTTAATTCCCAATTTTAAGACTCCAGTTCTATCTGTACACCTAAATCCAACTTGTATCAAATTTTGTACTTTTAGTCCTCTACTCCAAAAGTAATCCTAATTCATATTTTCAGGTCCCCATCTCTGTACGCTTAAATAAATGTAAATAGTACCAAATTTAGTACTTATCATACACATAAGTACTCAAAATTTCATGCTTCTAGCTTCAGCCGTTTCGTCTGGGCGATGATCTCACAGTCACTCACTTGCTTATCACTAAGCTCCTTTATATATTAAGGTTATATAAGGCATTCTCGATTTAATTTATTAACAAGCAATGACCCTTAATCCCCTCAATGACCCTTAATCCTGGTTCAATGACTTTTAATCCGGATTATTTATTTTAATCCTTATTGACCCTTAATAGGGTTAAGCCATAATCCCCTCAATGACCTATATCAGGGGTCAAAGACCCTTAATCCGGATTAAGCCTTAATCCCCTCAGTGACCCTTAATCCGGGGTCAATGACCTTTAATCCGGGACCAATGACGCGTAATCCGGGGTCAATGACCCCTAATCCGGATTAAGGGTTACTAAGGGGATTAAGGGTCATTGACCCCGGATTAAGCGTCATTGATCCCGGACTATGGGTCACTTAGGGTATTAAGGCTTAATCCGGATTAAGAGTCATTGACCCCGGATTAAGGTCATTGAGGGGATTAAGGCTTAATCCGGATTAAGGGTCACTAAGGCGATTAAGGGTCATTGACCCCGGATTAAAGGGTCACTGAGGGGATTAAGGCTTAATCCTGATTAAAGGTCATTGACCCCGGGGGTTTAAGGGGATTAAGGCTTAATCCGGATTAAGGGTAATTGACCCCGGATTAAGGGTCACTGAGGGGATTATGGACCACTGAGGGGATTAAAGGTCATTGACCCCGGATTAAGGGTGACTGAGGGGATTAAGCCTTAATCCGGATTAAGGGTAATTGACCCCGGATTAAGGTCATTGAGGGGATTAAGGCTTAATCTGGATTAAGGGTAATTGCCCCGGATTATGGGCCACTGAGGGGATTAAGGGTCATTGACCCCGGATTAAAGGTCATTGTCCCCGGACTATGGGTCACTGAGGGGATTAAGGCTTAATCCGGATTAAAGGTCATTGACCCCGGATTAATGTCATTGAGGGGATTAAGGCTTAATCCGGATTAAGGGTAATTGACCCCGGATTAAGGTTCACTGAGGGGATTAAGGGTCATTGACCCCGGATTAAGGGTGACTGAGGGGATTAAGCCTTAATCCGGATTAAGGGTAATTGACCCCGGATTAAGGTCATTGAGGGGATTAATGGTTATTGAGGGGATTAAGGCTTAATCCGGATTAAGAGTAATTGACCCCGCATTAAGGGTCACTGAGGGGATTAAGGGTCATTGACCCCGGATTAAAGGTCATTGACACCGGATTAAGGGCCACTGAGGTGATTAAGGCTTAGTCCGGATTAGGGTTCAATGACCCCGGATTAAAGGTCATTGAGGGGGGATTAAGGCTTAATCCGGATTAAGGGTCACTGAGGGGATTAAGGGTTATTAACCCCGGATTAAAGGCCATTGACTCAGGATTAAGGGTCATTGAGGGCATTAAGGCTTAATCCGGATTAAAGGTCATTGACCCCGGTTTATGGGTCATTGCTCGGTAATAAATTAATTCGAGAATGCCGTATATAACCTTAATATATAAAGGAGCTTAGTGATAAGTGAGTGACTGTGAGATTCGCCCAGACGATACGGCTGAAGCTAGAAGTATGAAATTTTGAGTACTTATGTGTATGATAAGTACTAAATTTGATACTATTTGCATTTATATGAGTGTATAGATTTGGAGTCCTGAAAAGAGGAATTAGGATTAGTTTTGGAGTAGCGGACTAAAAGTACAAAATTTGGTTCAAGTTGGATTTAGGTGAACAAAAAGAGCTGGAGTCTTGAAATTGGGAATTAACATGAAAGTTGGATTGTAGGATTGATGAGTTTAGGAAATTCGTACTTATGCGTACGAAAGTACTACAATTTGGATTTTGGGTGAACGGATAGAGCTGAAAACCTGACATTTGGAATTAAAATTACTGTTGAGGATTGTACTATAAAGACAGCTTTGGGAATTCATATTTATGTGTACGAATAGTACTAAATGGAACTAGATTTGGTACAATTTGGGTTTGAGTGAACGGAGAGATCTGGAAACCTAAAATTTGGATAATAGTTATTGTTGAAGTGTAGAATTGAGATATGTAAGTAAAGTACTTATGTTTGTTAAATGGTACTATATTTGGTACAACTTGATTTTGTGCAAACGGATAGGCTGGACTTCAGAATTTTGGAATTAAAATTACTGTTGGAGTGTAGGATTGATTTGGTTTAGGAAATTCGTACTTATGGGAACAAAACATACTAAATGGTACTAAATATTTTATCATTTGTTTTTGTGTGAACAGATGGGTCTGGAATTCTGCAATTTGGGTTTACAAATACTGTTGGAATGTATGTGTACTAAAAGGTACTAAACTTGGTACAATTTCGATTTAATAAAAATGGAAAAGTGAAATTTCAATTAAGTTTACTCTTAGAGAACATGACTGAGGTAGTTAAGAACGAACAGAACTAAATGGTTTCGATTTGAGTGAAAGGATAGATATGGAAAACCTAAATTTAAATTAAATTTACAGGATTAAGGAATTTCGTACTTAAAGATACTAAAACACTAGATGGTACTAAATATGGTACATTTTGGTTTGTGAGAACGGGAATCCTAAAATTTTGAATTAAAATTATTGACATAAGTGTAGGATTGAGACATTGAGGTAATCTTGAAAAGTCGTAATTATATGTACTAAATTGTACTAAATTTGATCAAATTTAAATTTGG
>NW_026878657.1:0-24597 GCF_032173495.1 Musca vetustissima | reverse complement strand
GATTGAAACAATGGCATTCGAGCAAATAATTCATGATGTTGCCATTGGCAATAATCTCTCGGTTCACGGTTTTGTTTGTTATGTATTGTTGTGTTTATATAAATAACGATGTGTGTGTGCGTGGGATATATGATTTTTGTACAGGTAAGTTAATGAGCATTCGTTTAAATATTTGATACGAGGTTTTACGCAGTCAAAACAATTCCAGTAAACCACCGCAACAACATTAACGAACATAGCAGCAGCGGTATGTTTGTTGTATTCTCTTTGTTGTATTTTTTCCTCCATCGCGTGAGGAAGATGCAAAGCAGTGTGGGTAATAATTTCCTGATCCTTTACGCTTGAGTACAACAAATTCAAATGAAAGTGAACAAAAAATCATATTACTGCTCACGTACATACATGTTAGAATTTTGCGGATAAATACGAAATTAGAACAAAATGTCTAGTGTAGCTTAGAAACATTTAAGCTTGCTGATATCCTCTTTTATGGCGAACATAGGGTGCTGTTTGGTTTACATGGTGACTAAAAATCTTTTGTAGCTTCAATTAATATGCTAAATACTGTTTTAAAAACCACACCGTGTTATGGTTGTTATGAGGTTTATGCAATAATATTCAATATGTTGCGGTGACAAATTTAACAGTAGCCAAAGTCTATTTCTAAAGTCTCAGGGAGTTTGTCTAGTAGCAGAGGATCCAGAGCTTTGATTGGTGGCTTAAAATATTTTTTTTTTAAAAAATCCACACCTATTGTAGGTGGCTTAAAATTTTTGTAATGTCATGCCATTTTGTATCCCCCTGTTTTGATTTTTTTTAACCACACAATTACATAAAAGGTCGGTTACATACTTGAAATAATAACGCGCACACAGATGTGTAAGCACATTTACTAAGCCACGCGATTGAACAAAGTATCTACTCATTATAAATTATTAAATAAAGCAAAAAACATATTTTCAAAAGTGTTTATAAAATGTAAGTTTATACAAATGTAGATGAGTATTATGTATGTGTACAAAATATAAAGTAACTAGAGTGAATGGTAATGCCCTGAAGTAGTTTTATCAGTAAATGGGGGAAAATCATTGCAAAACCAGTATGAAAATGACAACCACTATAAGGAACAGAACCTGTTCAGATTCATTGTAAAGAATATTTCTCCAAAGACTATCAGACAAGGGAAGATTTTTTAAATCATATTTCTCCAAAGATCATCAGTGGCATAAGAGTGGATTTTTTAAAGAATATTTCTCCACAGACTATCAGGGACAAAAGCGTGGATTTTTAAAGAAATTTTCTCCAAAGACTATCAGAGACATAAGCGTGGATTTTTTAAAGAAATTTTCTTCAAAGGGACACATGCTTGTTTTATTTTTTAATAGTTCTCCAAAGGGACACAATCACGTTTTTTAATATTTCTCCAAAGGGACACAAGCTTCTTTTATTTTTTTAATATTTCTCCAAAGGGACACAAACAGGTTTTTTTTTAATATTTCTCCAAATGGACATAAGCGTGGATTTTTTAAAGAATATATATGTATACTTGCAAAGTGCCCGCTACTTCGTTTGCGGAAAGGGAATACAAAAAATATTTCATATGGTATCGTAAATACTGTAAATTTGTGGTACTATAGTTTGCGATTTAGTACTCTTCATACACATAAGTACTATTTTCCGAAATCTCTCTTACTTCCATTAAACAGATTAAAACCAGTAAGGAAAGTAGTGAAGTACCCCATGCAAAATTTCGTGCAAGTCGAAAGATATATAGGGACTTTGGTACACCATTTACATTAAATCGGACGAAGTTATATATGGGAACTATATCTAAATCGGAACCGATTTTCACGATGTTTGACACACATCGTTCTAGACGTAATTCAGCCCGCTGTGCATAATTTCGTGTAAATCGAAGTATATAGGGAGTTTGGTGCACTATTTACTTAAAATCGGACAATTTCAATAGGGTTCGTCCTTGGGCCAAATATGTGACGTATGTCAAATTTCATCCAATTCGGATCAAAAATGCGACCTGTACTTTGTTTACAATTTAACATGGACAGACAGACGAATTCCAGCTCTGTCTGTGCATCAAAAACCAAATAGTTAACCAGTACCAGTTTTGGTACCATTCTGTACTTTTTGTACCCATATTCCTAACTTTATCAAATCTACACTCCCACAGTAACCTAAGTTGCAACTTTCGGGATTCGAATTCTACCCGTTCACCAATGTCCAATTTGTACCAAATTTTGTGCTTTTCGTACCCATAAGTACGAATTTCCAAAACTACCCCAGTCATGTTCTCCAATAATAACTTTTAGTCTACATTTAAGGATTCCAGCTCTATACATTCACCACACTCCAACAGTAATTTTAATCATAAATTTCAGGATCCCAGCCCTATCCGTTCACATAAATCCAAATTGTAGCATATTTATTTATTATTATTAACACCGTTGGAATTTTCGGATTCCGATGTTCCAGTGAGGAGTTATCATGCCCGCCATCAAAAATAAGGACTTTTCTTTAATTACAAAAAACAACAACAAAACAATAACAAAAATTTTTTGTAAATTATTTTTCTTCTTTTTTAAATCTTCAATTATATATGTGCAAAGTTACAAACCTTAACAACCATTGGTATTGATTTACCAGCCCATTGAAAATCTTAAACAATTCAAATCGAGAATGGGGGGGTTCCCTTAAACTACGTCAATTCTACACTTCAAAAGTAATTTTAATTCCAAAATTCTGGAGTCCAACTCTATCCACTTAATCAAGTTGTATAGTACCATTTAGTACACATATGTACTATGCTTCCATACCTTAATTCTATATTCTAAAAGCAACCATTATTCCAAAATTTAGGTTTCCAGCTCTCTCCGTTCACCCAAATCCAAATTGTACCATATCTAGTGCCGTTTAGTACTTTTCGTACACACAAATACGAATTTCCACAGATGTCTCTATAGTTCAATCTTCAACAGTAATCAGAATTCCAAATTTCAGGTTTTAAGCTCATCCGTTTAAGCAAAATCCAAATTGTACTATATTTAGTACTTTTCGTACCAATAAGTGCGAATTTCCAAAACTACCTCAATTCTACACTGCAACTGTCATTTTAATTCCCCATTTCAAGACTCCAGCTCTATATCTGAACCGAAATCCAACTTGCACCAAATTTAGTACCATTAAGTACTTTACTACCTCAATCCTGTATTCCAACAGTAGTCCTAATTCCGATTTTCAGGATTACATCTATATACACTCAACTAAATGCAAATAGTATCAAATTTAGTACCATTTAGTACTTTTTAAAAAACATAAGTACGAAAATCTTAAACCATTTTTATACATCAACACCACTTCCCAACCTGTATTCTATATAAAATTTCAAGATTTTATGTTCAATATATGTAGAATTAGAACTAAATTTAGTACTTTTAGTACACTTATAGGTCGAATTTCAAAAAATCCTTTTGTACATCTTTCTAACTTCCGATCAGTGACCCACATTCCAAATTTCAGAATTCTAGCTATTCCCGTTCGCCTAATACAAAGGGTACCATATTTGGTAAATTTTAGTACTTTTCGTACCCTTCTAGTACGAATCTCCAAAAACCCAGCATTATCTCACGCCTACACACCAACAACAACCAATACTCAAAATTTCAAGCTTCTAGCTTTAGCCGTTTCGTCTGGGCGATGATCTGTCAGTCAGTCACTCACTCACTTAACACTAAGCTCTTTTATATATATAGATATAGATAGATTAATTTTCTCTTAAGAATATGGATTTTCTAAGGAAAATTTTTCTAGAGACACAAACGTGTTTTTAACAAATATTCTCCAAAAAAAAATATCAAAGCCACAAGAATATTTTTCCAAAGACTACCAGAAATGGAAATATTAATTTTAAAATTGAAAATAGATTTCATTTCCTTTTTCTATCCGCGGAATAATACGTTGTTCTTTTTTACTTGCAGGTATGGCATGTTTTTTAGTACCTCCCGGCAATAACCTTCCGTTAATTTCTTTGCGGAAAAATTAATCGCTTTCTTTTATTTACTTATTATTTGGAATGGGATTGTGCAAATATGCCAGTAGCATCTATTTCCTAGCATCACAGCCATTACCATAATTGATACGATTAAATATTGCCCTAAAGGAATTCAACCGCCAAGCTGACATAGTAACACCAGTGGCGACAAAATTATGTACCGTTATATTTGCATTATGAAAATGCGTTATTTTTACGTATAAAATCAATTATCCCCAACCTTGAATTTTGATGTCACATTAAATTGCAGTACATTCAGAGAATGCGAGCACATTTACACGTCCAAGGTTTTCTAATGAAATTTCAAACATCCCTGAAACCTCAGGTGAATTTAGTTTGACATAAAAACGTGATTGTCAATCACATGGCCGAACATCTTCTGTTTGATGACAAATAACCAGCCAACCAATCGAATACGATATAGTATTCCAGCGAATGACACAAAACGTGAAATAAGATGACACCTGCTTCGAACAGAGATAACAAATATTATTGGGAAATAAAGATGTATTTTATTGAAATGCCAATTACTATTAAATGCGAATTAAATATTTAAAATGTATCTAAAACATAGATACGTTTTCAATATTTAATTCCCAAAACCATTGATAGATTGTCCCTTTTTGTGTCTTTTGTAGTGAGTGGTTCATCTATCATCCTTAATTGTTGGCAAATTGTATTGTTAGTAACTAAGAATGTGTCTGTGTCGCTAGTGGTGGTGATGAATGATCTCCGCCGACATTCTCAATTAGTCCACGTTCCATGGTAACAACCGATTAAATGTTACACGTGCGACAAACATGCGATGTGATTAAAATTATATTTCTCAATCCCGTTATATCCTTGAGGACTGTTGTGGGAAATTGGATATTAACAAGTGTCTTTCTACGCCTATAAATTTCTAACTATTTAATTTTCTATTAGGTAAAATATTTACGTTTATTTGAAAAGGGCAATTAATGCTACTTAAAGGGGAACAATTAGAGAAAAGATACAATGTAACAAGTACAAACAAAATCTTTTATAACGTACAATTTGCCCCTCCAGCGTCCTTATAAACGATTTTTAAAGGCATATTTTTTAACGGGTTATCAGTGCAGAAAGCGTGGAGTATATCAGACGATTACGCCCTGTATTATAGCTGCCATGAAACGAGACATGAATTTGGCTGCGGATTTATGGTTAACAGGAGAATAAAAGACCTCGTCTCCAGATTCACTCCAGTAGATGAGCGAATTGCTATAATCCGTATAAAAGCGAAGTTCTTCTACATCAGTCTCATTTGCGCCCATGCTCCGACCGAAGATAAAGATGAACAGACCAACGACATATATTACGAGCGCCTAGAAACATATATTACGAGCATCCAGTGTTTTAGACGTCCGATCGATCCGAGGAGCGAATATCGATTCGAACAATTACCTTGTGGCAGCAAAGGTACGCACCCGTCTTAATGTAGCAGCAAAGGTGCGATCTAATACAACACGGAAACTGGACGTCGAAAAGCTGCAAACACAACCGGTAGCCCAGGCCTACTCCCCTCAACATACCCATTTGCTTGAAGAAAGCAATTCTTGTCCCGATAATAGTATAGAAGCACAATGGCAATGAATTTCCCACTCCCTACAAACTGCAGCAAAAGCAACATTTGGATACCAAAAACCACCACCAAGAAACCCATGGTACCATCAGGAGTGTCGTAATGCTACTGATGTGAAAAACGCAGCGTATAGGGCAACCCTGCATACAGTAGCAACACGTAACGTGATGGAGAATTATCGGGAGAAAAGGAGAGAGGAGAAACGTGTTTACAGAAAAATGAAGAAAGAACAAGAAAAACGTGAGCGTGAGCAAATCGTGATGTACAGGAGTCAGAATGAAGTCCGGAAATTTTACCAACGAGTAAAACACCAATCCTGTAGAGATGAAGAAGGAAACCTGGTGACAGATACAGACAGCGTGTTGAGGATGTGGAAGGAGCATTTTGAAAAGCTTCTGGTATCAAATAGTGGCGTTGAAGAAGATACCCCAGAACCAATAAGAGATGATGGTATAGAGTGTATACCACCTAGACAAGATGAGGTCATAGAGCAATTAATCGGCTCAAGAACAACAAAGCAGCAGGTGTCGATGGATTACCAGACAAACTTTTCAAGACTGGTGGTCAGATGCTGGTCAGCAGCTTGCACCAGCTGATTAGTACAATTTGGCTAGAAGAATGCATGCCCACTGATTGGAACCTCAGCATCCTGTGTCTCGTGCACAAAAAAGGAGACAAGACGATATGTGCCAACTATACAGGAATAAGTCTCCTTCCCATCGCATATAAAGTGCTATCCAGTGTGCTGTGTGAACGATTGAAGCCAATGGTCAATGACATCATTGAACCATACCAATGCGGCTTCAGGTCTGGCAAATCCACCATTGACCAGATTTTCACTCTGCGAAAATCCTGGAAAAGACCCACGAAAAACACATCGACACATACCACCTATTTGTCGACTATAAAGCCGCATTGGACAGCCCTATCCGTTCAAAGGTGTTTAAAGTCATGTCTACGTTTGGCATTCCTGCAAAGTTAATATGGCTATGCAGGATAACTTTAAGTGGCACAAGATCAGCAGTTGAAGTAGGAATGGACCTATCGAAGCCCTTCAACACCGAACGAGGATTCAGACAAGGTGATAGTTTGTCGTGTGATCTTTTTAACATCCTACTGGAAAAGGTCATACGAGACGCAAAGGTGAACAGAAATGGCACTCTGTACACCAAACAACACATGTTACTCGCCTACGCCAATGACATCGATATAATGGGTCGAACATTGCGAGCGGTAACAGCCACCTTTAAACAAATTGAAAAGGAGTCTGCCAAAGTGGGTCTGGCAGTAAACGGCGAGAAGACCAAGCTGATGGTATCTACGCGCACGACGTCCAGTAGACTCGGACCAACTGTGGAACTTGAGAACTACAGCTTCGAGGTAGTTAAAGACTTTATATAACTTGGTACCGCCATAAATAAAACGAATGACATCAGTTTTGAAATTCGGAGAAGGACTATGATGGGCAACCGATGGTCTGAGCAAACGACATCGACATAGTCAGTCGTATTGAGCTGCAGCGACTACGGTGGCTAGGCCATGTTGTGCGATGAAAGAGAATGCCCCAGCTCAAAAGGCATATAAAAACGAGCCTACTGATGGTTCCCGTAGAAGGGGAAGGCCACGAATTAGATGGAAAGACCAAATAGAAAACAACATCTTGGAACGTTGTCTTCCAAATTGGTGGATTTGCGCACAAGACCGACGCGCTTGGAAATCTTGGGTGAGCTCGGCTTATGGAACAACCGTTCTGTAGCTATATGCCTCGATATTTTGAAGGACTATCAGAGCTATAAGCATAGTTTTTTTAAAGGATTATCAGAGCTGTAAGCGCGGATTTTTTTAAAGAACTAACAGAGCTGTAAGCGTACATTTTTTAAAGGAGGTTCAATGTTTAATTTTGTTTACTTGAAGTTTGAGACACATCTTTGCAGAAAATTAAATAGGAATAGGTCAATTTTTGGCATAACCTCTAGGTCCTGCCTATTTTTAGTTTTTTTGCATAGAGGCTATGAAAATTCGTATTTTAAAGACTATAGACGCTTTTTCTCACTGAAGTGGCTACAATTTGGTTTTCCGGGTTCTTGGAGGGTGAATTTGTAGAATATTTTTGATATAAGTAAATGTTTTAATATAAGGTCCCGCCCAAATTTCCCTATTTTGAAAGTTTCAGCCGCATTTTTTTCCATTAAAGTAACTGTAAATTGAAACTCCGACTTCCTGATGAATTTGCAACATCTGCTCAGAAATGTTAAATTTAGATCCATCTTTGCATATACCCCAACCAAAGGTACCGCTTAACTTCCTGTATATTAAAATTCGAAGCAAAAGTATTATAAAATCCTGCTCAAAAATTGACTCCTTGTGACATCACAAAAATAATTAAAATAATTATTTTATTTTACATTATTTGGCAATGACATTTTTGACTAGCAAAGACAGCAATCAGTTTGAAGAGGCAATATTAGCTTAAATATCTGATATGTAGATGTCGCAATTGGTTCAGGAAAAAGAAAAACATTTGCATTCCGTTTACAACTATTCTAAAGATTCCTCGGAGACTTCATAGAGTATATCTTCTAATATAATTTACTTTATACTTCAAGAACTTAAAATGTAACATTTGGTCTGTTCCAGTACTTTTTAATAGTAAAACATTTCAAAATCGCTTTCAAAGTACAAAATAATTTGAAAAGTTCGGGAACGCAAATCTTGTAAATATGCCAAAATTATATGACAATACCAATCAGAGGTAGGCATTCCTATTTACCACTTTTACTCGGCCAAATTTATCGAGTAAAAATTTTACAAAGAAAATTCGATTTGGTTTTGTGCTCCCTAACATTTGATTCGTTTTACCAATTTTGAGGGTTCAGGAACGGTTTTCAAGTAAAAAGTTGCAAAACATGTAAAATTCGTAGATTGTTTTAGGTTCTGAAACGGAACTATTACTAGGAAAATATGGCTAAAACTATCAAAAACTGTACTATATAATAAACCAATCCTTACTGGTCAAAAGTCGGACGGCGCCGACTATATGACCACCCTTCACCAATTTGGGTACATACAAGCTCAGATGTACAATATCCTTTAGTTAGAATAGACATAGCATCTTTGAAGGTCCATTGAAATGGAATCGGACGAAATTAACTACGTGAAGTACATAGATATTTGAATTAAATTAACACAACCCATACACATACTAATCTGAAATTTATGAAAAATTGTATTTCAATCATCGAGCAAAATATTTATAAGATCTATATATAAATGGACGTATATGAGCAAGCGTGGCATCCACCATTTGGTATTCTGCAACACAGTGCGCTATCTAAAATGTATCTCGGTACAAAATCCAATACAACTAATTCTAGGTTCGATTTGTTACGTTGTGCACTAATTCATCCTAAGCGGACAAACTTTAGTTACATGGTACAACATTTTGATGAAATCGGATGAATATATATATGGAAGCTATATATAAAACAGAATCCAATATTTCATGTAAAACGAACAGACATAGTCTCCTCCATTTGCACCATTTGCATAAAATCGGACAAAAATATATGAGGGAGCTGTATCTACTTCTGAACCGATTTCAACAACAAAATATAATGCAAATAGAACAGGATCTATGGTGCACCATTTACATAAAATGTGACTAAAGTATATATGTGAGCTATATTTAAATCTGAACTGCGGACATTGTGCAACATTTTGTCTCAATCGGACAAACATTGGCAATATGGTGCACCATTTACGTAAAATCGGAGGAATTCCAACAAAACTGCGCATACATCAATCCAGTCCTAATTAAGTACGCTGTGCAAAACTTTGTCTCAATCGGACAAATATTGGCAGTATGGTGATCCATTTCTTTTATTTACTTATTATTTGGAATGGGATTGTGCAAATATGCCAGTAGCATCTATTTCCTAGCATCACAGCCATTACCATAATTGATACGATTAAATATTGCCCTAAAGGAATTCAACCGCCAAGCTGACATAGTAACACCAGTGGCGACAAAATTATGTACCGTTATATTTGCATTATGAAAATGCGTTATTTTTACGTATAAAATCAATTATCCCCAACCTTGAATTTTGATGTCACATTAAATTGCAGTACATTCAGAGAATGCGAGCACATTTACACGTCCAAGGTTTTCTAATGAAATTTCAAACATCCCTGAAACCTCAGGTGAATTTAGTTTGACATAAAAACGTGATTGTCAATCACATGGCCGAACATCTTCTGTTTGATGACAAATAACCAGCCAACCAATCGAATACGATATAGTATTCCAGCGAATGACACAAAACGTGAAATAAGATGACACCTGCTTCGAACAGAGATAACAAATATTATTGGGAAATAAAGATGTATTTTATTGAAATGCCAATTACTATTAAATGCGAATTAAATATTTAAAATGTATCTAAAACATAGATACGTTTTCAATATTTAATTCCCAAAACCATTGATAGATTGTCCCTTTTTGTGTCTTTTGTAGTGAGTGGTTCATCTATCATCCTTAATTGTTGGCAAATTGTATTGTTAGTAACTAAGAATGTGTCTGTGTCGCTAGTGGTGGTGATGAATGATCTCCGCCGACATTCTCAATTAGTCCACGTTCCATGGTAACAACCGATTAAATGTTACACGTGCGACAAACATGCGATGTGATTAAAATTATATTTCTCAATCCCGTTATATCCTTGAGGACTGTTGTGGGAAATTGGATATTAACAAGTGTCTTTCTACGCCTATAAATTTCTAACTATTTAATTTTCTATTAGGTAAAATATTTACGTTTATTTGAAAAGGGCAATTAATGCTACTTAAAGGGGAACAATTAGAGAAAAGATACAATGTAACAAGTACAAACAAAATCTTTTATAACGTACAATTTGCCCCTCCAGCGTCCTTATAAACGATTTTTAAAGGCATATTTTTTAACGGGTTATCAGTGCAGAAAGCGTGGAGTATATCAGACGATTACGCCCTGTATTATAGCTGCCATGAAACGAGACATGAATTTGGCTGCGGATTTATGGTTAACAGGAGAATAAAAGACCTCGTCTCCAGATTCACTCCAGTAGATGAGCGAATTGCTATAATCCGTATAAAAGCGAAGTTCTTCTACATCAGTCTCATTTGCGCCCATGCTCCGACCGAAGATAAAGATGAACAGACCAACGACATATATTACGAGCGCCTAGAAACATATATTACGAGCATCCAGTGTTTTAGACGTCCGATCGATCCGAGGAGCGAATATCGATTCGAACAATTACCTTGTGGCAGCAAAGGTACGCACCCGTCTTAATGTAGCAGCAAAGGTGCGATCTAATACAACACGGAAACTGGACGTCGAAAAGCTGCAAACACAACCGGTAGCCCAGGCCTACTCCCCTCAACATACCCATTTGCTTGAAGAAAGCAATTCTTGTCCCGATAATAGTATAGAAGCACAATGGCAATGAATTTCCCACTCCCTACAAACTGCAGCAAAAGCAACATTTGGATACCAAAAACCACCACCAAGAAACCCATGGTACCATCAGGAGTGTCGTAATGCTACTGATGTGAAAAACGCAGCGTATAGGGCAACCCTGCATACAGTAGCAACACGTAACGTGATGGAGAATTATCGGGAGAAAAGGAGAGAGGAGAAACGTGTTTACAGAAAAATGAAGAAAGAACAAGAAAAACGTGAGCGTGAGCAAATCGTGATGTACAGGAGTCAGAATGAAGTCCGGAAATTTTACCAACGAGTAAAACACCAATCCTGTAGAGATGAAGAAGGAAACCTGGTGACAGATACAGACAGCGTGTTGAGGATGTGGAAGGAGCATTTTGAAAAGCTTCTGGTATCAAATAGTGGCGTTGAAGAAGATACCCCAGAACCAATAAGAGATGATGGTATAGAGTGTATACCACCTAGACAAGATGAGGTCATAGAGCAATTAATCGGCTCAAGAACAACAAAGCAGCAGGTGTCGATGGATTACCAGACAAACTTTTCAAGACTGGTGGTCAGATGCTGGTCAGCAGCTTGCACCAGCTGATTAGTACAATTTGGCTAGAAGAATGCATGCCCACTGATTGGAACCTCAGCATCCTGTGTCTCGTGCACAAAAAAGGAGACAAGACGATATGTGCCAACTATACAGGAATAAGTCTCCTTCCCATCGCATATAAAGTGCTATCCAGTGTGCTGTGTGAACGATTGAAGCCAATGGTCAATGACATCATTGAACCATACCAATGCGGCTTCAGGTCTGGCAAATCCACCATTGACCAGATTTTCACTCTGCGAAAATCCTGGAAAAGACCCACGAAAAACACATCGACACATACCACCTATTTGTCGACTATAAAGCCGCATTGGACAGCCCTATCCGTTCAAAGGTGTTTAAAGTCATGTCTACGTTTGGCATTCCTGCAAAGTTAATATGGCTATGCAGGATAACTTTAAGTGGCACAAGATCAGCAGTTGAAGTAGGAATGGACCTATCGAAGCCCTTCAACACCGAACGAGGATTCAGACAAGGTGATAGTTTGTCGTGTGATCTTTTTAACATCCTACTGGAAAAGGTCATACGAGACGCAAAGGTGAACAGAAATGGCACTCTGTACACCAAACAACACATGTTACTCGCCTACGCCAATGACATCGATATAATGGGTCGAACATTGCGAGCGGTAACAGCCACCTTTAAACAAATTGAAAAGGAGTCTGCCAAAGTGGGTCTGGCAGTAAACGGCGAGAAGACCAAGCTGATGGTATCTACGCGCACGACGTCCAGTAGACTCGGACCAACTGTGGAACTTGAGAACTACAGCTTCGAGGTAGTTAAAGACTTTATATAACTTGGTACCGCCATAAATAAAACGAATGACATCAGTTTTGAAATTCGGAGAAGGACTATGATGGGCAACCGATGGTCTGAGCAAACGACATCGACATAGTCAGTCGTATTGAGCTGCAGCGACTACGGTGGCTAGGCCATGTTGTGCGATGAAAGAGAATGCCCCAGCTCAAAAGGCATATAAAAACGAGCCTACTGATGGTTCCCGTAGAAGGGGAAGGCCACGAATTAGATGGAAAGACCAAATAGAAAACAACATCTTGGAACGTTGTCTTCCAAATTGGTGGATTTGCGCACAAGACCGACGCGCTTGGAAATCTTGGGTGAGCTCGGCTTATGGAACAACCGTTCTGTAGCTATATGCCTCGATATTTTGAAGGACTATCAGAGCTATAAGCATAGTTTTTTTAAAGGATTATCAGAGCTGTAAGCGCGGATTTTTTTAAAGAACTAACAGAGCTGTAAGCGTACATTTTTTAAAGGAGGTTCAATGTTTAATTTTGTTTACTTGAAGTTTGAGACACATCTTTGCAGAAAATTAAATAGGAATAGGTCAATTTTTGGCATAACCTCTAGGTCCTGCCTATTTTTAGTTTTTTTGCATAGAGGCTATGAAAATTCGTATTTTAAAGACTATAGACGCTTTTTCTCACTGAAGTGGCTACAATTTGGTTTTCCGGGTTCTTGGAGGGTGAATTTGTAGAATATTTTTGATATAAGTAAATGTTTTAATATAAGGTCCCGCCCAAATTTCCCTATTTTGAAAGTTTCAGCCGCATTTTTTTCCATTAAAGTAACTGTAAATTGAAACTCCGACTTCCTGATGAATTTGCAACATCTGCTCAGAAATGTTAAATTTAGATCCATCTTTGCATATACCCCAACCAAAGGTACCGCTTAACTTCCTGTATATTAAAATTCGAAGCAAAAGTATTATAAAATCCTGCTCAAAAATTGACTCCTTGTGACATCACAAAAATAATTAAAATAATTATTTTATTTTACATTATTTGGCAATGACATTTTTGACTAGCAAAGACAGCAATCAGTTTGAAGAGGCAATATTAGCTTAAATATCTGATATGTAGATGTCGCAATTGGTTCAGGAAAAAGAAAAACATTTGCATTCCGTTTACAACTATTCTAAAGATTCCTCGGAGACTTCATAGAGTATATCTTCTAATATAATTTACTTTATACTTCAAGAACTTAAAATGTAACATTTGGTCTGTTCCAGTACTTTTTAATAGTAAAACATTTCAAAATCGCTTTCAAAGTACAAAATAATTTGAAAAGTTCGGGAACGCAAATCTTGTAAATATGCCAAAATTATATGACAATACCAATCAGAGGTAGGCATTCCTATTTACCACTTTTACTCGGCCAAATTTATCGAGTAAAAATTTTACAAAGAAAATTCGATTTGGTTTTGTGCTCCCTAACATTTGATTCGTTTTACCAATTTTGAGGGTTCAGGAACGGTTTTCAAGTAAAAAGTTGCAAAACATGTAAAATTCGTAGATTGTTTTAGGTTCTGAAACGGAACTATTACTAGGAAAATATGGCTAAAACTATCAAAAACTGTACTATATAATAAACCAATCCTTACTGGTCAAAAGTCGGACGGCGCCGACTATATGACCACCCTTCACCAATTTGGGTACATACAAGCTCAGATGTACAATATCCTTTAGTTAGAATAGACATAGCATCTTTGAAGGTCCATTGAAATGGAATCGGACGAAATTAACTACGTGAAGTACATAGATATTTGAATTAAATTAACACAACCCATACACATACTAATCTGAAATTTATGAAAAATTGTATTTCAATCATCGAGCAAAATATTTATAAGATCTATATATAAATGGACGTATATGAGCAAGCGTGGCATCCACCATTTGGTATTCTGCAACACAGTGCGCTATCTAAAATGTATCTCGGTACAAAATCCAATACAACTAATTCTAGGTTCGATTTGTTACGTTGTGCACTAATTCATCCTAAGCGGACAAACTTTAGTTACATGGTACAACATTTTGATGAAATCGGATGAATATATATATGGAAGCTATATATAAAACTGAATCCAATATTTCATGTAAAACGAACAGACATAGTCTCCTCCATTTGCACCATTTGCATAAAATCGGACAAAAATATATGAGGGAGCTGTATCTACTTCTGAACCGATTTCAACAACAAAATATAATGCAAATAGAACAGGATCTATGGTGCACCATTTACATAAAATGTGACTAAAGTATATATGTGAGCTATATTTAAATCTGAACTGCGGACATTGTGCAACATTTTGTCTCAATCGGACAAACATTGGCAATATGGTGCACCATTTACGTAAAATCGGAGGAATTCCAACAAAACTGCGCATACATCAATCCAGTCCTAATTAAGTACGCTGTGCAAAACTTTGTCTCAATCGGACAAATATTGGCAGTATGGTGATCCATTTATATAAAATCGGACGAAAATATATATGGGAGCTATATTTAAATCTGAACCGATTTCAACAAAACTTCACGGACTTCAACTTGCAGTAATTTTAATACGGATGTCAACATGTAGCAACTTCAATACGCAATGCTAAATTTTGTCCCAACCGGACAAACATTGACAGTATGGTTGGTGCACCATTTACATAAAATCAGAGGAAACTATATTGGAGTGATATCTAAATCTGAAGCGATTTTAACAAAACTTGGCATGTATCAATCAAGACCTAACCCCGTACTCTGTGCAAAATTGTGTCTCAATTAGACAAATTTTGGGAGTTTGGTGCAGCATTTACATGAAATCGGACGAAGCTACATATGAGAGCTATATCTAAATCTGAACCGATTTTCTCCATTTATGTCAGATGTGCCAAATTTCATCCAAATCGAATCATAAATGCGACCTTTGTTCACAAAAATACATGGAAAGACGGGCAGACGGATATGCATAAATCGACTCAGAAAGTGATTCTATGCATATTCTCAAAAGGAACCATGGGTCTATCTCGATTCCATTTGCCTATTACAAACATATGACAAAGACATAATACCCTGTACCACAGTGTGGTGAGAGGTATGAAAAAGGAGAGAACCTTAAAACAATATACCAAAAAAGCGGTCCTATACCGACTTTTCCCACAACTAAGGTTGTTCTCACTTCATCTTCTTAATACTATTTTGTAAGAAGAAATCAGTCTGTATTTCCCGTCCCTTCAATTATTCCCATCGACAATTACCATGTGCACAAACCAGACAGATTAACGGGCATTTGTAAATAGACTCCAAATGGTCTGAAACGCATTTGAACTAAATGGTCTCCGATGAAATAGTTTTTCAAATTACCGACTATAGTTGAAAACCAGTGAGCGGAGCAGTATAGTCGGACTGGGCCGACCATACGATACCCTACACAACTACCACGAAACTCCATCTTTCTGTAAATGTTTATTTCGAACCTGGGCAATATTTCGTGATATTTGCTCCCTCTAGCCCGATTAGAGTTCAACAGCATCTGACATATTTTCCGAATATTACTATTCATATTCAGTACAGATCCCTTTTACCGTGGGTTGTGTTGTGATTTTCGGCGTATTTTTGCCATCGACTCGAAAAACACAAAAAGTAGTATTCAGTCCACTTCATCCCATAATTATAATCTGATCATCACCGAAAGTTATAGGAGTTGTCCTTGACCATAACTGGAACCTCATGGAAAATTTGAAAGCGATAAGCGCTATATTTCCGCCCTCTAGTGCGGTAATGGGTTACTAAATAATATCTGAGTAGGTAAGCACCTGTAAATATTTAAGCGTAACTCCCACATCCGAGTACATACGACAATATAATTGGTATCAATTTAAAGGTCAACCACTCCTCTTGGATATATTATCAACTTTTCGGGTCTATGTCCTTTATGGGCAAATATATACGCCATAGAATACAAATTTTGTAATTTTCCACATAAAAATCAGAGTCCATTTGACCCGCTAAATATTGACCGTACTTTATCAAAACAGGTATGCTTATTCTTTGGCCCTATCCCCTTCTCCATG
This sequence comes from Musca vetustissima, assembly GCF_032173495.1. Taxonomy (NCBI): domain Eukaryota; kingdom Metazoa; phylum Arthropoda; class Insecta; order Diptera; family Muscidae; genus Musca; species Musca vetustissima. The sequence goes on along the minus strand of NW_026878657.1, from coordinate 7,984 downwards.
TAAGAATTCGCAAATTTTGGCCATAATTGCGGCCTTAAGAGAAGCCACAAAAACCGACAAAAATTAAGTATTTGCTCCATTTCATCCCCTAAATGTTAAAAAATATTTACCAAAAATAATAATAGGGGTCTTCATTGTGCCGAACCCTTCCTACATGCAAAATTTCGTGAAGATTGGTCCATAACTGTGGCCTGTATCGTGTTTACAAATTATAATGGACGGACAGACGGACACACATGCCTAAATCGACTCTGCTAGTCGAGATATGATGATCGGTGTACTTAAAGGTGGGTCTATGACCAATATTTCGCGGCGTTACAAACTTTTGGGGCTGCACAAAGCTATAATACCCTGACAACATAGTTGTTTATTTTTTATTCACCAGAAATCTGATGTATAAAATTATAGTAGCTTACATGAGAAATTTCGATTAAAAATGTATTAATAAGAAAAATGAAACGTAATTTTTATGTGGGGTTACATCGAAACGTGGACCAATATATACGCGACAAAAATTTGTGTATACATAAGTCAGCTTTCCAGAATCCCTTATACCACATTACAGTCATTACAGTTGGAAATGCGGCAAAGGTCTTCTAAATACCGAAAATGGGATGGTACCCGTAAACTGTCATTGATAATTTTTGGTAGGATAATTTACACGCCACAAGAGTTCGACAAATCAAATAAGATCGCATTCGGTTGGAAAACGTCACCCAAAATACTGAATGATGGGTGTACTTTTTGGTCAGGGAGATTTTTTACTCAATGAGAATCCAAAAAAAAAAATTGCAGCTAATTTGATTGAAGTACAATCCAAGCTCCCCAAAATACCGAAATTTGGAATGTAACTTTATATGGGTTATTCCCTAAAAAGTGAACAAATTTTGAGGATATATACCCCAAAATATCGAATAATGGGGGTCACCATTATATGGGGGCTACCTACATGGGCCAATGTTGACCATTTTTATCCCAAATCGGTTGAAATGCGTTCTCAAGTTCCCCAAAATATTATGTGGGGGATTCCCTAAAAGATGGACCAATATTAATAAATTTTAGTAGGAGGATTTACTACCATAACCATAATATGAATTTACAACCAATTAGGTAGAAATATGTGCCTAAACCATAAAAATACCGAATAATGGGCGATATCCCGAAACATATGCCGATATTGATAATTTTTCGTAGGCAGATTTGATAACCAAAGTGTATCTAAATTTCCAAACGCTGATACTGTTGGAAGACATGCCTAAAACCCTAAAATACCGATTAATGGGTTGTACCGTTATATTGTAGGTACCCTAAAATATAAAGCAATATTGATCATATTCGGTCGGAAGGGTATTTGACACACAATGAAAACCATACGCAGAAAATTACAGAAATTCGGTTGAAAAACATGTCAAGGGAGGAATTACCTTTATATGAGGGCTATACCAAAACGTGGAAATGGGGTATTTCCAATACCATCCATCCTAGGAATTGTCGGAAGGACGACTTGCCCATAAACCTCAAAGTAACGAAAAAATGGTGTATACCTACCCAATGAAACCCCAATATATTGAATTACAGTCACCTCCATTGTAAAATGTGGTCAAAATCCTCATCATACCGAATCCGCGGGGATTCAGTTATGTCCATTTATTATCCCTTTCAAAAAACATAAAGATGTTGGCCTCCGAGATTGCAGTAGTACATTTTCATGGTATTGAATTATGCAATTGCATGTCATCTATGTATGTCATATAACTCTTCATAGAAGATGTTATCCCGAACAAAATGTGTGTTCCGTTTAACACATCAAAATATTAGACTTTTGTACACAAAACATTTTAGTAAAACCATTTCCCATGTCACAGCTCTTTTTGAATAAAGTTCCGGTTCTATTTTTTGATCATGATCGGTTTATGAGCCGAAAGCCGTTCAATAGCGTGTAGATTTACTCCGTAGAGACATGATCCTTTGTAGTTACAAGAGAATGAAATGGGAACTTTAAACATTTACATTGACATGCGATCGGATGAGTGATATACTAACAATTTTTTACATGTTGACCGTTTGAGTGCAAGTAACTTAGAACGAGTGAAACGTTCTTGTAAATAGAATTATTTTATGGTAAAATAATTATGTTTTAATTTTAAAAATCCATACTAAATATTTTGAAAAAACGTATAATTAAATTACAGAGTCAACTATAAATAATTTTTAAAACACATGGTCCATTTTTCATTTATTAAAAAAAATAATAAACTGATGATTCTAAAATGTGCACTGCCATCTATATAAGCGCGAATACAATACATACAATAAAAACGTATCATGCGTAATCGAACTACATCTAGCACTTATAAAATTATTGGGAGACTGTAATTGGCCTCGCGAAACATCAGTTTGGAAGTATGTATATCTAAAATTATTATTCAGCACATGGAAATATATGTATGTATGGTGACTCCAAAAGAGACGACTACTTTTAGCGAAAAATGCACACATCAAATTACACCGTTTAACCTTTCCCGCGTGGGAAAAGTTACCCACCCCATGCCCACGAAGTAAATATATGGTTTAACTGGCAGTCATCCGAGCCAATTCCTCACGCAGTTCGGCAGCATCGATGGGACCCTTGGGCTGGGCTTGTGTAGCAGCTTGTGTTGTCGATGTGGGACGATTACAAGTCTTCTTGTGCATGAACCAATGTAAACGTTGACATTCACGATCACAATATTGCACTGCTTTGCACTTGGAACATTTCTTGTCGGGCTTCTCATTGCCACAGGAACTGCAATAGGATATTTCGTCGACAAAGCCGCGTTGACCATTAATGGCAGTACGTAGTATAGTCAAGGCGGGGGGAGCATCCTTCGCCGGCAGTTGAGCAACGATCTGACGGAAGATTGTACATTCCCGGAAGGGAAATTCCCGAACACAATCGCGTATTGTGAACTCGACATAATCCAGTTGGCCCAATTTGTTTTCCTTCAGCACCCGTTTAATGAAAATCTCTACAAAGTCATGTTTGTTGGAGTCATCAGTTGCCGGTTTGTCTTTACGCTGGGCCTTGCACTGTTCCTCGCATCGCATCAATTCGGAAACAATCCAACGCAAATAGTGATATTTAAATGCCATTAGTTCGTTAACATCGGAGGGCTTTTTCATTTCTTTTTCACACATCAATTCCAAGGCTTTCTTCAAGCCGGGCAAATGTTTCAGCAAGCCGAAGTTTTGAAGATTTAATACAATACGGACAGGGTGCAAGTTTGTTTCGATAACAAATTTGTGGAAGGCATCAAGTACTGATGGTGGCAAATGGGGTTCTTTCTGGAGTCCTTGGGGTTTTGTGTAGTATTCCAACACTGATTTGGGAACGTAATTGTTTATCGTTTCAACACAGGCATGATTGCCGACAAAGGCCGCCATTTGGGAAGCAGTACGATTTACACTGTTTAGGGTACTGGGGTTGATGCCAGCATCAAGTAGCATTGAACAGATTTCTGTATTACCGGATAAGGCGGCGAAATGTAATGGCGTATAGTTGGCTCCATGTTGACTGTAATCCACATCGGCACCCTAGAGAAATAAACAATTTATTAGAAATAGCTTAGAAAACAACACCCAGCCTCAAGAGCACGTGGCCAGAATGTAAATAAAAAGGCGCCCTTTAAACACCACCACCACTGGTGGAAAATTATGAATGAAAAACGTACCATGTCCAATAGAATTTGTACTGCCTCTTTGTTGCCCTTACAACAGGCATGTTGCAGTGGTGTCATTCCATTTTCATCGATGAAATTGACTCCTCCTTTAACTTGAGCTATCAGCTGCTTGAAACCGTCCTTATCATTTTTGGCAATTTTCTCGAATACCTGTTTCTGTATGTCGTCCAATTGAATTTTATTATTTTCTGCCATGGCTGTATTAAAAATTGAATTGCAATTTCCTGTAGATGTTTCTAGGGATTTCTTTGCAAAAATTTCTCCCAAATCCTTTTACACCACACACAAAAAAATACTACAAGTGTTAGTGATGGCAATGTGAAAATCGATAACAATGAAGTGCGAAGTGCACAATAAATAACGATAACGCAACAATTGATTGCAATGTTGCCAGGTTGAAATATTTTATTGGGGGTATTCATGATAGGTTTATTTATTAGATTCTTGCAGTACGGGAACAGACCATTAAATATAGAGCACTTTATGTGATCATGGTACAATTATAAAAGGTAGCAGCAAGTCCCAGCTGATTTGATTCCAACGTAATACTAGTGTCAATATGAATTTGACAAATCAAAGAACAATTCGAAATTGTTCTTTATTAAATGTCCTCCCGTATTCAATTTACTCAATCTGCCTGCTGGGAATGTTTGAGGAAGCAAATCTTATATTTAAATATTTCATTTTCAAAATAAATATAATTTGTTGATAATTTGTTTGTTTGACACAAAAAAACTTACAACAACAAATATGGTTGTTGTATCGTTTGTTGTACAACAACACTTGCTGTTACCTTCTATTATTATACCATGTTACGTGATATAGATTTACGAAATCCTGAAAATAAATTAGAGCAATTTACACCGAATTTGATATAATTTAGTAATGACAGTCAGCTGATAATTGATTGCAAATAAAAACATGCGTAATTGTTAACACAAAAATAAATTACAAAAAAATATAATAAAACAATTTTTACCCAATGCTATGCTCGTTTGGAAACAAAAAAAAATAAGTTTATACATGTGGTATGTTCCCGTATTGCAAGAATCTAATAGAAATTAACTATTTGCTTCGATATCATAAAGTAAAATTCGTTATCGTAGTAAAAAGTAGTAGATTCTTGCAGTAAGGGAACAGATCAAGGATTGACCAGGATCAACGAAAAATGATGCTGAAAATGACTTTACTAATAAAAAAACAAACACGCTTTCGTGTGCTTTAATATTTTTTGGAAATTTTTTAGTGGTTTGTTGTCTTCAACAAGTAATGCACATAACTAGTGGTCTGTTCCCGTATTGCAAGAATCTACTAGATTTTACTATTTTCTCCGATATCATAAAGGGAAATTCGTTATCGTAGTAAAAATTAGTTGAATCTTGCAGTACGGGAACAGAACATAGACCAGTAAGGAAAGTAGTTAGTGACGGGGCCGGGGTATCATACCCTTGTGGTATATTCGAGATATGTTTCTTCACAGACTTCGTATTTTTAAAAGACCATTGACATGAAACTGGGCTAAAAAAATATGGTACGTGTGTCTATATGAAAACCGGCTTAACCCTACGATCAATAACTAGGTACAATTGTATCGAGCGAAAATACATATCGGAACTATAGCTCTGTCTGTTTACTCGATATTTGGAAACAATTGTTTACTGAAAGAATTTTATGCAGTAAGATTTTGCAAACTCAGACATTTTTGGATCAGCTGTTTTATGACCAAACACAAAAATTATTCAAAACATTTTTTTAATTTGCAATGTTCAATTTGCATTTAGTTGTCTAAAAATTACAGAAAATGGAAGAAAATTCGTAAGTAATGCTCTGCTATAGGGGGAAGAATACCTCCAACTCTCCTATATGAAGGAAAATACCTCCAGCTCTCCTATAGGAAGATGAATACCTGCAGCTCTTCAATATGAAGAAAAATACCTGCAGCTCTTTCAAAAGAATAATAACTGCAGCTTCATTAAATTAGAAACAAATTCCTTATATATTTTTAGGAAAGTTCCAGATAGAGGGCATTGTATTGATGTAGGAAGCTTAAATGTTCCCGGGGAACATACCAAATCAATTTTTCTTTTATTATTCATTTTATTTTTAATATTATAGTACGTTTACATTTAACCGGATTTCGTTAACCCAGTGGGTTTCAATTGTCAATTCCTTTGCATATATGTCAAATAAATCCTCATAAAGTAGGTTAACCCGGTAAAAAGTTCTAATGTGTATGCCTAGAACTTACTGAATAAATGTTACTGGAAAAGTAACCAGATACACCATATATCTAAACTGGAACCGATTTCACCATTGGCTAAAAATCGGAGGAAAATATATATGGGAGCTATATTTAAATCTGAACCGATTTCAATAAAACTAGGCACACGTCGTGCTATCGTAAGACCAGAACGTTGTGCAAAATTGTATGCAAATTGGCCTAAATTTAAAACTTTGGAGCACCATTTGTTAAAAATCGGTCAAAAATATATATAGGAGCTATATCTAAATCTGAACCGATTTTCGTCCTTGGGCCAAATAAATGATTTGTGCTAAATTTCATCTCATTCGGATAATAAATGCGACCTGTACATTGTTTACAATTTAACGTGGACAGACGGACGGACAGTCGGACATGCATAAATCGACTCAGAAAGTGATTCTATCCATATTCTCAAAAGGAACCATTGGTCTACCTCGTTTTCATTTGCCTATTACAACAAATGCACAGAGACATAATAACTTGTACCGCAGTGTGGTAATTGGTATAAAAATATAAATATTGACGAAAGATTATGAATTTGTTCCAAAATCCGTAAAGTATTTACTTACAGACTCAAGAGGTGAAAAATAATTTTCATTTCAATTAAATTTGAATATATATCAATTTAATTTACATTTATTTGATATGGTATTCAAAACAAATTACAAATCAATTTATAAAATTTTAATACTAGACTAAACAGCTGGGATTTGGTACCACGATTAACAAATCGAGTCGATTTAAACGCCATATACATTAGAACTTTTTACCGGGTTAACCTACATTATGAAGATTTATTTGACATATATGCAAATAAATCGACAATTGAAATCCACTGGGTTAACGAAATCCGGTTAAAGTTAAACGTACTATTAGTCTTAACGTCGTATATTTATACGTTTTTGCCATGGTACAATTATAAAAGGTAACAGCAAATCCCAGCTGATTTGATTTCAACGTAATACTAGTGTCAATATGAATTTGACAAATTATGTTTTTAAAAATCACCCAACAGGAAAATTGGGAACGCATACAATTTGAAATTGTTCTTTATTAGATGTGCTCCTGTATTCAATTTACTCAATCTGCCTGCTGGGAAAGTTTGAGGAAGCAAATCTTTATTCAAGGAATGACTCGCTATTCCCAGCATTTTCATATGTGTTACACATATATATGGCAATGGCTCAATTATGGGAAAGATGTGGAAGCGATAGAAATATAAATTTGATAGATTTTCATTCATGTTTTTCAATTTTTATTTTGAGGATTCGAAAATATTTCATTTTCAAAATAAAAATAATATGATGATAATTTGTTTATTTGTTTACATTTTTCTGTCAAATGAGTTGACACTAGTAGAACTTACAAAAACAAATTTCCATGTGGTTGTTGTATCGTTTTTTGTACAACAACACTTGCTGTTACCTTCTATTATTATACCATGTGTTTTTGCGTACAAGAACACAAATTCCCTTCCTTTGTCTAATATTACAATAATAAATTATCTAAACAAAACAACAGAGTTTCTTTACTTGCGTACACGCCGTTAACACACCTCTACTGACTCTGTTGTTCAGCTAGTTGGGACAAAAACTGTCGGCAAATCAGAACGTATGTGTCGGAGAGAAGGAGTTCGTGAAAAATTGAGGCCTATAGCAAACCCGCGTCGAGTAGAAAAATCAAAATAAAAAATTCGGAAAAATATAACACAGAAAATAAATAATAACAAAAAGGTTATTCTAGTAAATGTGTTTTGTGTCAAACAAAAATAAAGTAATAAAGCTATAACCAGAAAAGAAGTTCTTTATTCTTTCAACAACAAAAAAAGGTGATAACAATATTAACGAATGAAAAAAGAAAACGATTAAATATCCACAACAAGAGTAATAAGAAAAAAGAAAAATAAGGAATTTGTGATAAGCGGTTGATGGTGCTAAATAAATAATTTGCAAAATTCTTTTAATATCATGGAAAATATATAAATAAAATACAAAACACACAC